>NC_056744.1:1116728728-1116836228 GCF_019279795.1 Protopterus annectens | reverse complement strand
ATCTGAGCTGTTGGCATAAAATAAACCTTTTGCTCATACAACCTGCAATTATCAATCCCTGGAATGAAAACGTGAGTAATAATAGCAGCAAATAAATTTATTTAGCGCTTTCATCCACAGTGAACAACACTTCATCAAAATAAATTCAGTGGAACACATTGCACACAATTAGTACTTCATAAATAAGCAAATATTTAAAATATATAGATTCTTAAAACACCAGTGATATCATTTATCTGTCCATAATTTGAGCACATAGGATACTTAAATATTGCCATTCAAATATGGGAATAATAATGAATTCAACCTGACCTGCCAGGTTAATTCCAGATACTCCTGAGCATTTTGTCAGTTACTTCCCCTTTAGTTCTTGGAAATCTTTTCCAAAACAAATAATTTTGAACAATTCTGTGAATGTTTAAACAAGGCATTATTATTGTCTGTACAAATGTTCATACATACATGCCTAAGCCTCTTCTCCATAGCTCTCAACCTTCCATCTCCAAAATGAGGAACAGTAGCCCTCATAATGTAGAACAAATGGGAAAAATGTGGAAAACATGCTAATGGCTTACTAACATCTGAAACTAGGAAGGTAATATGTTTATGTAAGTAAAATGTGCTGGTTTTTACTTACATAAAAGATCTTATAATGAATTAATATGATTAATTTCTGTTTACCCTGGATATCGGTGAGAAACTTCATAACACTGGATGTGTGACAAACACTTTCAATGGGGACCTTCATGCAATATGAACTTTTTATGACCCCAAATGAGGTACATTCCTTGTAATGAGGTATACTTACGAGGTATGCTCTTCTCAATCTTACCTGTATAGAAAGCTTCATATGTGGTGCATTTGGCAATATACACCACTTCAGATGTTGTACAACTAAAATTTTCCAAAGATAGTATTAGTTTAGGATAATCTTGAACATTGATGTTGGGCTCCTCGTGTATTTAATGACATTGTTTACGTCCCATGTATTTAAACATATTAGCATTTTATTTTGTAATTTTACTTTTGAAGCTGGAGCAACTCCTTTCCAAAATATTTTTAACATTATCCTTTGTCTTACATATAAAAAAGTGGGTTCAATACCCAACTTTTATAAAAACAACTCATTATTTAAGGTCGACATCCAAAAAAGTTGTTAACTTAATCTTGTGTCCTTTGAATTGTGTAATATCACTGATCTGAGAAATCTAAAATTGTTGCATCTGATCATACTCATATGATCATTTCTATCATTTGATGAGGGCTTCATCAAAACTGAAGATAACTTATTACTGTATACCTATCCAGCTTAACCTCATCACTTACCTAATTCAGTAGTTTGTGAGGAGTACCTCCTGTCTAGAGATATCCATTTCAAAATATGAATTTTTGCAAAAAATATTTTATCATCAGATACTATCCTAGATAATCTAACTTGCTGGTCCTTTACCATTTTTTACCACTAGATGTCATTGTTGTTAAAGTACAAAGACGTTGACTGAATGGTTGATCCAAAATGACTAGCCTCGTAAAAATTGTTATATCTAGATACTTAAATTATATAACAGACGTGGACTAAGTAAACTTGTAAAAATCACATGTACTTCCCTCATACTCAAATAACTTAAGTTCATACACAAACAGCAACACTTTAAGTACTGTCCATAGGAAAAATATATCACAAAAGTATCTCAAATATATTTGCAATGTTTTATAAAATGTGATTAAAAATAAATTCTTATTTCCAATGACAAAGAAATAAATTTTCAAAACTTGTGACATATGCTTCTCCACAGTAAAGTTAGTGTTTAAAAAGCTCACCAATGAAGATGAAAAAAAATTTTTTTCTTAAAGAATGTTTTTATATGCATATAAATGAGGTATATATGATCAGTACTGAGTTTATTTAAACATAATTAGATAATTTCTGAACTACTCTAAGTCAGTATCATGTGGTATAACAATGATTAAATCTTTGATGTCAGAAGTTACACCCCACTATCATAAAGAAAGCCTAAATCAGATATTCACGCAAGAAAATGCTAGGAGTCCCTCGCAGCACTTGGAAATAAATTAAAGATGCCTTTTAATTTCGATACCACAAAAATAATGATTCTGCATCAGAACTCCTTGTCAAAATAATCTGACAAAATGAGGGCTATGTGAGTCTTTGTGAACCTTAGGGATTCCAAAAATTAATTGGTATAACTGCATGTTTAATAAAAAATAAACTCATACAAATGTATATCAATCATTTTATCAAGTACCCAGTCATATAACATTAAATCAATAATGCTATATGTTGTTGTGTCTTTCAGCTTTTAGGGGTCGCCACAGTGGAACTCCGGTCCGCTAATGATTGGCAGTAGATTTTTACGTGCCGAGTTGCCAGCTCTGACGCACAACCTTCAACGAAGGTACGCCCATTCACGCATGTCTCCACACAGAAGACGCTCTAGCTGAGAATCGAACAGGACAACATCTTAGTGTGAGGCGACAATGCTACCGCAATACCACCACCGTAATGCTATATGCAGTTGGCATTTCAGTCAGTGAAACAATTTCATGATATTTATCATCCATGAAGGAACTAAGCACTTAAAAATAAACTATTGAATTCATAATGACAAGCAGTTCTCACTGCACTTGTCTGGTTTCATAATGTAAATGTTATGTCCTTGCTGATAAAGCAACACCCTTTTCCTTGTTCTTTAAATATAAAACGTGTTGATGGAAGGGGCATTGCACAAATGACAGTGTTACACCTTCTTTGAAACACTGGCTGGGTTGAACAGGTGGAAAAAAATGAAACCTCTGTGTAGATGTGAAATTTTACCATAGGCAGTGTTATCAAGAAATAACTCAAGGTTCAACTTCTGAACAAACAATTTAAGTTCAATAATAGTATCTGCAATATCCATCTATGCCTAAGAAATAAATGTAAAACCTTTTTTTAAAAAGGTCTATATACATGTTGTCTATGTTGCAGGTATTCAAATTAAAACATTTAAAATCATCAGATACATAGATCACAATACCTGTATAACTGAAACATATGCCATTGATAGTTGGGTATGTATTTGTTGTTTGTCCTCCATGTTGGGTAATCCCTCCACTGAGGCCTTGCTCTGTATTGATCCCTCATGCTGTGTGATATCATGGGATTTCATCATGCCTGCTGAATGGCTATTCTTTGTTGGTCTCAGAATTGCTATGCTCCATATCATAGGATCCTATAAAGTTACTAGGTTAATGGGCCTAAGGCCCTTACAAGCCTAGCAAAGTTTTTACCCTTATTTCCATGAACAGCACCTATTGCCCCTGTCCAAGATGGACACAGATGGATCCTCCAGGGTGAAACTATGGTCACCCATCCAATTGTCCAGATTGGTTTCCTGTTTGACATGAAGTGGGAGCCTGTTCCAAAAGTGTGGTAACCTCTGGGAGATAAATCTGTCCCTCCAGCAGGTTTTATTAATGTCACATACTTGGTTAAGGTCTTTAGAGTGAGTAACCCATGTACTATTTGACTTTCAGATATGAAGCATTTCCAATAATGCAAGGTCAGAGATTGCCTTATATGCAAGGCAGAGATCACCTCCAAATAGTCAGTATGAAACAGAATAAAGTGACAGTGATTTCAGACAATCTCCATAGGACAGATGTTAATGACCTTGAATTTTCCTTGTGAGGAACCTTTGTGGTCTCCTCAATTGCTGCAGGTGTTTAGAAAGGTACATACCAAAAGGGGCGTTGTACTCAATTATTGGCTTGATGAGGGAAGAGTACAGGGAGGTTATAACTTCATTTTTCTGGAAGCAATGCCCTTACGTATGAGATGAGCACTATAGAATGCCCTTCTTACCACTGTGGAGACATGGTGGTCAAAGGTAAGGTTGCTATCAACCTGGATGCCCAGGTCTCTCACCACTGAGTACATACGTAAGGTGTTGCTATTGATGTGGTAGTTAGCGGGAACATTGCTTTTACCAAAAGGAATTATAATACATGTTTTTGTATTGAGTTTAAGGCCATGACTTTGGCACCAATAATTTGTTTGTGTAAGACCCTCTTGTAGGATGTTGACATCATTTGAAGATTCTATGACCACTCCCAGTTTGCAGTCATCAGCAAACTTTATCAGCCACAGACTTTTAGTTTTGGCTTGTACTTTGGAGAAATAGATTCCAAACTGTACAGGTCCCAGAACTGATCCCTGTGGAACACCACTGGTTACAGGTCTGCTGTTGGAGGTTGATTCCCCTATTTTGATTATATGAGTTCTGTCAGTGAGACAGTTAGTGACCCATCTAACGATATAAGGGTTGTTGCCTAGTTGGGTGAGTTTGTCAATGATTTCTTCATTGGGGATATTATCAAATGCCTTGGCTAAGTCCAGGCAGGCTGTATGCACAGATTTCCCCTCATCCAGGGCCTTGGTGACTGTCTCAAAAAGTCCACTACGTTTAGTAGGCATGATCTTCCTTTGACAAATCCAAACTGAGTAGGGTCAAGTGTTTGGAGATTACCTATATCTTTGTTGATAAGGTCCATGATGATTCATTCCAAGGCCTTGCAATTGAGGATAGTCAGACTAATAGGTCTATAGTTACCCGGTCAGTGGAATCACTACTTTCATGTAAGGGAATAATGGTGATTGTTTTCTATTCAGCTGGTATGAAGCTGGTGCTTAGACTATGATTGAAAAGAGTACCCAATGGTGTATTGTACTGCAATAGTTTCTTCTTCTTATGCAGCTGTCCACTTTGACAATGTTTGTCAAGATTTTTACATATGGAATCATATTTATGCTTAGTGGACTCAAGCAATAAATCTTTAGAAATATAATTATTAAGTATCCTGATCTCACTAGGCAAATGAGAAATTTCCCTTTCATTATACTCTATCAAAATGAGCAAGAAATCTGACCTGACCTCATTGTGCTGGTCTGAGTTGGGGCTAACATCACTGGGAAATTTCCAAACCCCCATACTCTTCAGTATACTATTGTACATCATGTATTCCACAAAATATAAATTGTCAAATTGAATGAATTTGAATATGGTAAGCCTTTTACCAAATTCTTTGAATTAGTCATGAATACCAAAAGATGGAAAATTAGACCGTACTGGTGTTCTTAAAGAAAACAGGTGTGTCAAGTTATTTCTCCAGAAAGTTTTGTATATTTTAAAGTTGTATGCCTATTTAAATTGCTGATAATTATTATTTTTTTCTCGTGATATAATTTGATGTCACATGACCGTCTAGAGCTTTAAATTTTGTCTGAGACTAAAGCTGGTCAGTTTGATCAGTGCTTTTCCTTATTTAAGAAATTCAAATAAATTTAAATAAATGAATACATAAACTAAATGCATAAATAAGTTTTATTCGCTGAGTTCTCAAAAGCTTAAATAAATGTATTTGCTAATTTTGTTATATGGTATTTCAGTCATGTGAATGACTATTATTCATTGTATGAGTTAACAGTCCATATGTCCAAATTCCTCAGGGATATGACTAGACCCTTTACTGCCTCACCTCACGCCCAAAGTGCTTTACAAAGTAAACTGGAAAACTGAAGCATACTACAGTATTAGCAGATCCCTGTTGTTTGAAGCCAGATCAGGTCTACAGAAAACAACAAGGAAAGTGGGATATCGGCTCTTTCTATATGCTTTTGCTTTATGCTCCTATCTTTTTCAGGCTACACATTTAAGTAAAAAAGAAAAGTTGATTTATACTGTTATTTGCTGAATATTATATCACTAATCAGAGTTAGACATACTTTTTTTTTTGAGAAGATGAGCTCTGTCTGTCTCTTTGTCTCTTTCTTTCTCTCTGCACTAAAAAAACTCAAAAGTGGCCAGCCAGCAACGACTGTTTGAAATGTTTTAACATGAAAAAATTAAAGATGGCTGCAGGATTCTTCTGTTATTCATCTCACTTCTTCATGTAAAATGTTAATGTTTTTTGCAATACTATGTATGTTATAGGTTCACAGGTCCATAGATAAGCACTAGACAATCAGTCTGCAGGCCATTTCAAACCTAGCCAAAAAACATATTCAAACTTTCCCTCTAGCCTCAATGAGCCCAAGACAAAATAGACCAGGAGAGAATTTGAAGCTGCCCATCCAATTATCTAGGTCTACTTTAAAGATAGCAAGGGTGCTTCCCTGCTTCACATGTATTGGAAGTTTGTTTCAAATGTGAATGTTAGATTGCAATATAAATCTATCATGCTGAAGTGTTGTATTTATCTTCTGATGAAGATTTAGTTCCTTTAACTGAGTATTTGATGTACCATTAATTCTGCAAAGGAATAGGAGGTCAAGTAGGGTTGGATCTTTCATCACACAAAAGGTTAAGACATAGATCTCCATGGAAGAGTCTGTAAGAGACTGAATACAAAGAAAGGGTTGTCAGTCTCTTCTGATAGCTAAGATTTTTGAGGCCACTGATCTTTTTAGTCATAAATCTCTGAGGTCTCTCAAGTTGTGTGATATGTTTAGATAAATATATGCCAAAAGGCACATTGTATTCAATAATGGGTCTAATAGGATGTGGGTAAAAGGAATTAAGATTTCTTTGGATCTAGTGGAAATGCCTTTGGAAATTTGAAAGACCAGCTATATTTTTTGAACTATTGTGGAGACATGATGGTCAAATGATAAGGAATTATCAACAAGAGTACCCAGATCCCTTACAACAGTATCTGACTGGAGGGATGCATCTCCTATACAGTAAGTTAAACTGTTTTGTTTACCAAAATGAACTATGCTATATTTTTTACATTTAATTTGAAACTATTATCCTTGCACCAAAATGTTAACATGGTCTAAGCTATGTTGGAACAATTGTGAGTCAGTTGAAGATCAAATAACAACACCCAATTTACAGTCATCTGCATACTTAGTAAGCCATAGATTGAAGTGCTGGCCTGAAGGTCTGATAAATATATGCTAAATAGGAGAGGACCCAGAAGTGAGCCTTGTAGTGCACCACTGATACCTCTTTTACTTTCAGAAGTGGCACCTGCTACGCTGACAACATGGGGTTCTGCCAGATGACCAGTTAGCTATCCATCACACAAAATAAGGATTTATATTCAGATTTACAAGTCTAGAAATAATGCCTGCATTGGGAATAGTGTCACAGGCCTCAGTCAGGTCTAGATATGTTGTATGTAACCACTATCTACTGCTTCAGTTATTTTTTCTAAGAAATTAATGAGGTTAATGATACAGGACCTTCCTTTGACAAAGCCAAATTGATGAGGGTCCAAGATTAAGAGATTTTCCAATGTCCAGATTAATGAAATCTGTGATGATGTGCTGCATAGCTTTACATATGAGGCTAGTGAGACTAATGAGTCTATGGTTACCAGGGTCCATGGTTGGGCCACCATTGTGTAATAGCATTACAATTGCTGTTTTCCAAGGTTCAGAAATATCACCAGTGGAGAGGCTTAGATTAAAGAGGTTAACCAGGGGTTCAGATAGGCCAGATTTGGCAGTGATAATCAGGCAATCTGGTATGTTGCCATGGCCCATGGATGAAGTGTTGTTAGTTTTTGAAAAGGCTGGGAGATCTTTTTCCATGGTAATTAAAGGAGGTGTTTGGGATTATAGAGCCTGTAGGATCACTGTAACTGTGAGGGAGTAAAATTTGCACTAAATTCGTTAGCTTGGCTATCAGTCCAGAGAGTGTATTATTGTTATTGTGGACTAGTTCTGAACATAGTTTAGGGTTAGTTCTTAACTTCCTGACATAGTTAAAGAAAGACTCACAGTTATGTTTGGTTTTATTGGCTATTTTAGGTTCATACTCAGCTCTAAGCTTCCTAATGGTTCCTTTTAAGCTCTTTGTTATGTTGCTTAAGTGTGCTGTTGAGGTAGGTAGAATGAGACCTCTTGTACACATTAAGTGGTTTCTTTCTCTTGTTATATAATTTATATATATGGATATTCTACCACAAGGGTTTGTTTTTAAACTACTCATTTTATTTATTGTGGATAAGGACTACCTTATCAATACAACTATTTAACATGGAGTAGACGTCAGAAGCATAGGTTACAGCTTCAGCAATAGGATCCTTCAGAAGAGGATTACAGCAGAATTTATTTAAGCTACCTAGTAACCAAAGTAGGTTTGCTTTTGAGTAGCCCCTAAACACAAGCTATTTACTCAAGGGAAGTACCAGTTTTAAAGGTAAAGGTCACTATATCATGGTCTGATTGAATAAGGTATGATGATGCATATGGAGATGTGCAAGAAATGGCCATATTTGTGAGACTAGATTCAATATATTGGGGCCTGTAGTAGGATGGTTTGCTATTTGGGAAAAAGAAAGGAAGTGATAAGATGATGACGATTGGCAGTGTAGTTCAGCCAGTTTATTGATGAATATTTGAAGTCCCCAATAGAAAGATCTTGGGTTTACTGGAAATTTAGCTAATGTGTTAAAATAGCTCTTGTGCTCAGAAAATAACATAAAGGGTGTTTTATAGCTAGCTATGAAGTAGTAAGTTGTCTTGTTTATGGTGATTTGTATTTCTATGAGTTTAAATGTGATGTCCCAAGGAATTTGTCATCAGGTGAGGATACCTTTGACAAATACCGATTCTCCCCCAATTGCCAGTGGGCCTGAAGATGTGATAGACATTACACCCAGGAATAGAGGGAATGATTTAACTGCTCTGAAACCATGTTTCTGTAACTATACATATATGAATGAGTTCAAGTTGCAGGACAGCCTCAAGGCCGGGCATTTTTTTTTTTGTTAAGACTCCTGGTATTGAGTAGAGCCACATTAATGTGCTCCAGATTAAGAATTTACTAGGTTGGAGTGTCTGTCATATGGACTCTTCTCAAAATAGACACTATGAGGACAGCAAAGGCTTTAGCCAGAACACTAAAGCCTTGGTAAGAGACATGCAGGCCATCATTGGTAAAGCAGGAAGTCTTGTCAGCCATTTCATCCCACGTTGACACATACTGGATCTCCCTGCAATGACACCAACCACATAGCCAATTATTAAAGCCAATTACCTTGTCTTTCCATCTGGGCATCATTCTGGGTGATGGCAAAATACCACTCAAGACCAGTGTCTTTCCTGCCTTGGACACATGCATATTCTTCTACAAGTCCCTCTGGGTAGATTGCTTAAGGTATTTAACCCCCAAGTGGACCAGTATCAATTCATAATCATATTTATTAGGATGGATGGATCTAAGAGCCCTTGTTACATCCTGGCTCCTGCCTCCAGAAAGATGGCTAATTGTCACCCTATTCTTAACAATCCTGGAGAGCATGGTGTCCATTAGACTTACAACAGAGTCACCGATTACTAAAACATTCCTTGGTTTGATACATTCTCAGTGGGCCATAATGGCTTGGAATCTGCATTCTTTTGACTTATAGTTATGTGTCTTGGGTGTGGGTGTAAAGGTTAAAGGTAGGTGTATTGCTGTGTGTACTAATGTCTGAGGTTTATTAGTCATTAGCCTGGAAGGCTTGGGTGGTATTCATTTAATAATGTCAGTATGAGATGGTTTAGTGGAAGTGCTCTCTGCTGAATGTATATATGCATTGTGCTTACAGAATGTGTCCTGAGGTGAAAAGGTGGCCGCCAAGTTACGCAAATACTTACAGCTCTCACATACTGCATCATTGTGAGGTAGTGAAAATGAGTTTTCAGTAAGCATGAGGCAGTTACTATACTGCCTCAAAATACCTAATTTATCAGGCTAGCTACAGAAGGGGGAACTGCTGACTGAGATTCCATACTGTCCAATACAGATCAAGGGGTATAGGAGAGCTGACTGAGATTCCATACTGTCTGGTACAGATGAAGGGGTGTAGGACAGCTGACTGAGATTCCATACTGTCTGGTACAGATGAAGGGGTGTAGGACAGCTGACTGAGATTCCATACTGTCCAGTACAGATGAAGGGGTACAGGACAGTATAAGAAGAGGATAAGTGACTGGGCTAGAAAAAAAGTGATGAACTAGGATATGGCTAAAAGATAAAGGGATGAGCTGTGACTACTGTAGTAGCCACAATGTGCAAAAAAAGAAATGTAAAAGCGACAGACTCAGAAGACCAAATAAGGAAATCAGTAACACTGACAAACTCAGCTAAATAAATTCACCCAATAGGCTAATGTGGTTTCTACCACACCAGTAAACACAATGAACAATGAGCAGTCTAAATGGATAACTGTAATAGCTTTGTATTTTTCTTACTTGTGGCTGAAATATTTATGAGAATCAGCCCACCTACATGGTTAATAAATGGTTAATAGATAAATACATTAGCAAATAATAAAAAGATACAGACTTGCATCTTAGAACTATGAGCATTATCTAGGTAAGCAATTTATGCTGCAGAAAATGAGTACTTGAAAATGCATTTATTTATTTGTTTACTATTTTCTCACCCACTAAGTGTACTGGCCTATTGATCCTTTCAGGCATGACCCAATCTCAA
This sequence comes from Protopterus annectens, assembly GCF_019279795.1. Classification (NCBI taxonomy): domain Eukaryota; kingdom Metazoa; phylum Chordata; order Ceratodontiformes; family Protopteridae; genus Protopterus; species Protopterus annectens. The sequence continues at coordinate 1,116,825,735 of NC_056744.1, read as the reverse complement.
AGAGCAGAAAATACATCCCAGACTTTCTAGACAAAGATATTACATATAGAATGAGTACAAAGCTAAATTCAGAACATCTTAGTAAGACTCAATGCAAATAGGTTAAGTTTAGAAGATCCAGACTGTATTGAGTAAAGGAAATATATAAATACAAAATGCAAGCTAAGAAATGCATAAAATACATTGCAGTTGTACATATAATACATAAACTCTTGTATACATGCAAAATATATGTGTATAAGATGACACCTTAAGAGGCTGAGAAAGGTTTCTTAAATGTATTTTATTATTCATGATATGGGATGGTAAATTACACTTAACTTTTGTCATGGTAGCAGTTGCAGGTAGATTCAGTAAAGGGATACCCTTTAAGTGTATCTGTAATGCTTTTAATGGTTTCTAGCTTTTTGACATCAATAAATTATTTGGGGGGGGGGGGTAAAGTGTGAAGATGCATCAGGCTCTTCTTATTCTTAATACGGCAGGAAATAGTTCTATAAGTTGTGATTGAAACTGACACAGTTACAAAACAGTAAGATAAGTTGTGATTGAAACTGACACAGTTATGAAACAGCAAGATAAGTTGTGATTGAAACTGACACAGTTACGAAACAGTAAGATAAGTTGTGATTTAAACTGACACAGTTACGAAACAGTAAGATAAGTTGTGATTGAAAGTGACACAGTTATAAAAAAGTAAGATAATTTGTGATTGAAACTGACCCAGTTATGAAACAGTAAGATAAGTTGTGATTGAAAGTGACACAGTTACGAAACAGTAAGATAAGTTGTGATTGAAACTGGCACAGTTATGAAACAGTAAGATAAGTTGTGATTGAAACTGACACAGTTACGAAACAGTAAGATATTACCTAATACACTTCATTGTTTGTTAAGAGATTATATTTTGGGGACCAAAAATAGAGCAATATCTAGCATGGTATATAACTTTATTTCCTATAGCTTGTACTTCAAATGTACTAAATAGGTATAATATCTCTTTTGGCATCAATTAATGGAGTCTGAGAAAATACATACAATGGATTATATTATGATTAAATATAATATAACTAAGGAAAAGTGGTTAGAAATACACTCTCTTAGACAATTTGTTATTAACAAACTCGAATTAATCAATGAAACTATTAAAGAATCTGTTCTAAAATTTATAGAATTTATTATTATTTTAGGAGGTCAACCTATTGCAGGAAGAGGTATTTATCTAAAACATAAAATAGTTAAAAATACAAAATTGTATTAGAAAGAGAATTTCTGGAAATATTATAACATAATTAATAATCAACTACCTTCTTAACTCAATAAAAAGTTAATGTTAATATTCTCAAAACAGACTACACTTACCTTGCAATGGAGATTATTCACATGGAAATTCTTACATAGATGATTTATTATTCCTCATAAGACTGAATTGATGTTTTAAAAAGATATAGGTTGTTGAAGATGGGACTGGCAGCAAATGTTCTATGATTGCATATTACTCAAGCATTTTTGGTACAATTTCAACTTTTTTCTGCAAACTTTTTTTAATGATAAATGTTATTTAACTAAATCATTGGTATTATTTAATGCAGCAGTCCCTAAATGTGTTCCCGGATTTAAATATTCTATTTTATGGAGATTGGACTACACCTTCAGTCAAAGAATACAAAATATTGCTACCAATATTTCTTTCATATAATTATCTACAATCAAGATGAAAACAGATAGAATCATGTCATATTATAACTTTTGGCTAAAAGTCAAGGATGTATCAAGGAAAATTGAAGACAATATGACTTGAAACAATATTATAAATTAATAAAAGAATACCTCCCACTACTGAACTGCAGCTGGGCAAAACAACAAGTCCAGAAGAGAAAATATAGCCAACAGCACAAACACAGCAAAAACTGATAGCAGATAAAATAAATTTATTAACAAATAGTCTAAAAACACGAAGAATTCTGTAAAATGTCCCCCAAAAATCTCATGCGATAAGCGCTTTCGAATCTTATTCAGATCGTAAATTCTTTGGGACAACGAGCAGTTTTTTAAAGAAAAAGCGGGCCTCCATTTCCAAATAAATATGAGCGCATTTGTAAATTCTTCTCCAATGATCTTTAAGAAAATTGACCTGTCCCCAGATTATACCAATGACAGTATACATAGTCACTGTCTTATACATACATTCCTAATCCAATCATTGGACTTTATAAATGGCACACCCTTGTATTCAGCCAATAGTAGGTCTTCTAGCTTTTAATCCAGGTTTTAATGGAATGATATGATTTAAACCAGGTGCTTGATCTGCACGTAAACTGATGATCCATTTAGTCTCCCTTATTTCTGTTTCATTTTCAATATCCCATTTTCTTAAGCTTGGAAAAATCTGGTCAATCGCTTTGAAAGAAAAGGCATGGTTGCAGAACTCACTTATATGCACAGCTAGTACATTATGTGGATCTTTGTTACGTATATCCCTTAGGTGCCTAAGGACATGATTTTTAAAGGGCTGGTTAGTTTTTCCAACATAGTATGCAGAGCATAAATTGCAGGTAGCTAAATATATGACATTAGGTGTATTACAAGTGGCTTTTACATTAAATGCACAACATCTTTTATTTCTCGGATGTTCAAAACTATTATTACTGTCAATATGTGGGCACGCTGTGCAGTTACTGCATCTAAATGTACCCTTTCTTTCCATATTCATAGACATAGATTTACCAGATCCAATTGTTCAAGTCAAAGCTGTTGCATGGAGATGAAGAAATCTGGATACACAAAGTCCGTTAATATTCAACATGGCTGCCTGCTAGGCACAACATATACGCTGTTAGAGTTCAAAAAATCAGCTACAAAAGTCTCTAAATGCTATTCAGCACTGTTAGGAACTTCCAACAACACCAGTCAACTCCACTGAACAATAACTTGAGAATCACACAAAATCAATAATCCAAGCGTTCAGCGAGGTGAAAGTAAAAGAATTGGTTTATTAAAACATCCGGCAAGCGCTTTCGACAAGGTCTTCTTCAGGCCGTTATATAAATTTTTTAAAAAACATTCACAAACATTTATAAAGGATGTGACATAGACATAATGATGTCACATCCTGTTCAAACTACAATATATTAAAGATACAAAACATTTTCTTAAAACTTTTGGGCACTACAAAAAATGAATCACCTAACATTATTACTGGGTATGGCAAATTGCAGATGCTATTTGCACATACATCAACTAGTGCAACTCTAAAACTGTTAGCATCAAAGTACATTAAAATAAGTTAAAATACAAGACATTGTCTGCACCATTCCGGTGCTGTAAAATTAAAGTACCTAATAATTTAGTTAGGTATGACAAAATACAAATGCTATTTCTACATGCATCAACTAATACAGCTCTTTACCTATTATCAAACAAAATATACATAAGATCTACATTTGTAGTTTAAATCTTGCTCTCAGTAGCTGCATTAAAAAGTCCAGGTTCACTAGTTGTCAAAATGCAAAGCATTAAATCCAACGTTGTATACACAACTAAATACATAAAACAGATGTCCTTATTCACCTTACAGCATCCAGAAACTATTGCAAATACATGACTGTTATAAATATGGAGGGGGGTGGTAAGGGGAAGGGATTGGTGTGAGTGTAAATAGGGCTGGGAACATAATATAGGAGGTCATGAGGTGGGACTAAATGAGTGAGCAGGTGATCATATGAAAAAGGTATAGGGTAAGTGGAAAGACAATGTAGGCAAAGTTACTAGGAATGTAATGGGTGCTGCTGGAACCGTGTAGTCAAAGGGTCTGAATATAAACTGAAGATCTGGATTCAACAAATAGGTTTGCCTTTGAGTATGGGCTTGATTGATACCCTATCATTCAGGCCGGGGCTCCTATCAGCCCTCAGTCTAACAATCCATTTCACCTCTGTCTGTTCTGTTTTATTACATACATCCCCTCTTCTATTACTAGGTCTATTCAGATCTATTACTTGAAAAACAAAACTGTGTTCATTCGAGGTGTTCGAGATATGTTTGGCCAGTGCATTGGATGAACATTGCACCTTAATTTTGTATACATGCTCCCTGATTCTCTCTTTTAGTTTTCTATCTGTCTTTCCTACGTAGAACGCAGGACAGTGTACGCATGTAGCCAAATATATAACATGTACAGAATCACATGTGGCTGGTGACGTAAATGTATATTCTTGTTTGGTACTTGGATGCGTAAAAACATTAGACTCTTTTATATATTTGCATTGATTGCATTTATGACATTTCTTAGTTATGTTGATATTGTCACTAACAGGTGCTCCTCTATCTATCCTATTTGGACCCCCCCTCCATATTTATAACAGTCATGTATTTGTAATAGTTTCTGGATGCTGTAAGGTGAATAAGGACATCTGTTTTATGTATTTAGTTGTGTATACAACGTTGGATTTAGTGCTTTGCATTTTTGACAACTAGTGAACCTGGACTTTTTAATGCAGCTACTGAGAGCAAGATTTAAACTACAAATGTAGATCTTATGTATATTTTGTTTGATAATAGGTAAAGAGCTGTATTAGTTGATGCATTGATTTTGTGTGATTCTCAAGTTATTGTTCGGTGGAGTTGACTGGTGTTGTTGGAAGTTCCTAACAGTGCTGAATAGCATTTAGAGACTTTTGTAGCTGATTTTTTGAACTCTAACAGCGTATATGTTGTGCCTAGCAGGCAGCCACGTTGAATATTAACGGACTTTGTGTATCCAGATTTCTGCATCTCCGTGCAACAGCTTTGACTTGAACAATTGGACTTGGTATTATTTTGTGTGTGCACGGAGCTTGTTGTGAGTGTTTACTTGTCTCTGCATAGATTTACCAGAGTCATTTTTAGTGCAAAGGAGTATTTTCAAGTTTTTCTTGTTCCTATAACTAAAAGATGGTTTATGACCTACTATGTCCTTCAATGTAGGATCTTGAGTCAAAATTGGCCAGAACTGTCTTATCACATTTTGAACTTCAATTGCATCCGTACTATAGGTTAACATAACTCTCATATTATTGTGCCTTTTTTTACCCGATCCATCTCTATTCTCTTCTTGATACACGCTCACATCTTTCTTATTATATCCCCTTTTCTTAAGATTATCTTTTAAAAATTGTACTTCCTCCTATCTCACAGACTCTTGATTACATTGTTTACTTATTTTATGAACTTCATTTCGCATGATATTCTTACTTACATGCCTAGGATGCATGTTGCTTTTTAGGAGATGGAGATTTCTTCATGTATGTTAATACAACTACTACTTTTCTTAAATTCACAGTCCAATGGTCCCATGAGACTATTAACTTCCTAGATGTTAATGTCCATTTAAATGCAGAGAAAGAATTGAATACATCATTGCATCATAAAAGTAAAAGGCACAATAATATGTTGTATACTCACCATAATGATGCATCTTGTATGTTTTCATCCTTCCTCAACTGGTGGGTCTCGGATCCAACTTCGGTCACTTCCACAGACTTTGGCTCCATTGTTTGAACTCTTCCTCTTACACAAAACTCCTCCCTCTAGCCTAGATTACCTCAGATCAAGTTTGTTTCTATTCAGCTCATTATTTCTTTAGTGGTGTACCAACCAGGATAGGTGTTTTCTGCAAATAATTGTAATTCGTACTGATGTGCACAAGGGGTGTTGTCTAATTATCCACTGCATGCGAGTGTCCACTGCAATACCCTTATGTGATACCTTGCTAAAGGTACAAGAATTATGGAAGCTACCACAGATCCAAGCAGTTGCAATACTAGTATTGATGGAGGAGAGGGAAGACAGAGACTGTGGGATGCCTGTGTTTGCTTGTCTATGGTAAGCTTGTGATCTGTGGCACCATATCCAGATGAGCGGGGACTTGGTGTAGTTCACTGTGATGCCCATCTGGCACATAATACTCTCTCCCTCTTTCGGCTTTTCACCATTAGGGGTCACCACAGCTGATCACCTTGTCCACTCATGATTAGCAGTGGAGTTTTTACTGTGTTCAGTTGCCAGCCCAGTGCCCAACCTTCCACAGAATGCACACACACACACACATGCACGCACTCATGCCTAGGTCCAATTTTAGCATGTCCAATCCACTTGCAGCATGTCTTTGGGGATGTGGGAGGAAACCAGAGCACCCGGAGGAAACCTACATGACCACAGGGAGGACATACAGACTCCGCACAGAAGACATCCCAGCTGAAGATCGAACCAGAGAGCCTCTTACTGTGAGGTGACGCTAACTGCTGCATCACTGCGGCCATCAGTATTTCAAGAATTGTTTCATAAGTTCATCACAAAAAAAAAAATTGTTTCATCTAAAAACCCAATTTTCCTTAAAGGTATAAAGGAATATATACATTTGATATAAAGACACATGCATGTACATGTATGCTCAGATACAATTATTTTTAAAGCAATTTCACTTAATTTTCTTGCTTATTAGATTAGTGGTTTAAATATATTGATAGCAAGTTAAATGCATTTCTTGATATTCTAACGGCAAGGTTGTGGCTATAAAGTAAAAATAGAATGCCTTGAATGATATGCCTGTAATATGAAAGCTGCTGCAGTAGAAGTTAGCAGTAACAGCTACATATGTATCCCCTAAAAAAACAGAGTAATACGGTGCTATAAAGTACTCTTTCAGGTGCCCTGCAGCTGGACTTACATGCCCTTGCCCAAAAGTTCTGATGTCAATATATTATTTTAAGTTAAATAAATGAACTGGAAGGTCCATCAACAATCTTAAATAATGACTATTACTTTTTTTATTTGAAGATCTGATAGCCAACTGTCCTTTTGAAGTTTCTGTAGCTGAGATTTTCACAATAGTTCCTAGAATCATATACTCTATAGACAACCACTGAATGCACCTGATTGGAAGAGAACCCAGGTATAGCATGGCTACCTGTGGGTTGCAAATCATGAATCAAGTGTCAAGAATTTAAGTTCATGAATTATACATAAGACAAAGTATGAGGCTTGCATCCAGGAATCATTTAATAATTATATTTACTCTGTAAGCATGCTGATCTGTATATAAAAGAAGAAATTCAGTTGAATGTGCCATTCATTTCAGCTGTCTGATGCTGGCATTTCTGTATGATGGTATACGTACTTCTGTGTTACTCATGCACTAAAGTGGGCTTCTATTATTTAACTTGTCTTGCTCTATTGTTTTGTTAGAAGTCTTCAAAATGCTAAGCCCATCTGTATGATAACCCCAGAAACATGTCTACAGACTCCCACTGCAAATATTGTGATATGGGGACTGGCCTGGCCCTCTTATATATTGTGAGATGCAATGATTGTCACATCTCAGGTCCCTATATATGAAAGACTCTTATTAGTGGTAGACAGTGATGCATTGTAGATTCCTAACATCAGCAACTGGCATCTATACCAAGGGTTTTGTTTTGATGAAATTTATTAATGAATCTTTGGCTGTATTTAGTACCAAAAATTTCTGAAATTGAAAACTATACACATTCCAAGTCCAGTAATCAGGTCTGCACAATTTCAAGTACCAACAGTTTGAATCTTCATGAATTTTTTGAAAGCTATATTTTTGAAATGCCAAAATATTAAGTAGCATTACTCTAATCTAAAGCAAACAGAAATTATGATGATAATTATAAAGTATTACTGTAACAAGTAAGTAGATTTAAATAAGTACTTTTGTATGTGATAAACAAAAAAATATTTTTTTGTTTTTGAAATTCTTTGGTATTCACCAGTCAAGACATCAGTTTTCCACTCCTGGTTGAGCTTGAAATAGGCCATCTAAGATCAATGCACTACCCTGGCTAACAAATTTAAATAAATATGTGTTATTCAGATATGAAATCTTATTTCTTTCAAAAATACCATCCTGAGATGTAACTTTAATTAAAAATGCACTACGCAGCCTGTAAAATGTGAAAGCTAGACAAGTTATTCAAATTATTATATAATGCCACTTTCTCATTTAAATAATAATATAATAACATATGAATTAGTTGTGTATTTCTTGGACACGTTGGGATGTTCAAGTTACTTTAAGGTGAAGGTTGAATTTCTATGTATCTTACAAACAATAGGAAACACAGAAGATGTGAATGGACTGCTGTTTATTTACTTGACAGAGTACTCTTCTGTGAAAGAAAAGTACAGTCGTGTAAGTAAGCTTGCCATAACAGTAGAGGTTTAAACAATGACTGCTACAATCGCCAGTTAAGGACATAAAAGTCAGACAGCTTCCAAAGTGTCTAGGGCCCCTCACATAAGCCCAAACTGTTAGCTTGAGCTGAGCTGACTAAAAGTCAAATTTGGTCACCAAGCTCATCAGAGCTTTTATGCCACCAGAGAGAGGAAGATTAAAGCCCTGAGAAGGACAGTGCTATGATAATGATGATGATAATGATGATGCTAATAATAATAATAATAATAATAATAATAATAATAATAATAATAATAATAATAATAAAATGTCCACACCCTGACATAAAAACATACAAAAAACAAGGGGGGGTTGGAGGGAGGGAGCAGTCATTGCAGCAGTGATCATTCAGACATCTACTCAACGCTTACTTGGATAACTGTACTGTTCTTTATTTAGTCACTGCTGCAGTAGCCTAAGCTAAATGGGTAGATTGCCAGGACTTAGAAAGACTGAGAAGAAGAAGGTTGAGGGTCAGAGGTCCCCTATAAAATGATCCTAGCAAAAACTCTCCTTGACCCAGAGAAGGAATCTAGTTTGTAGTACTTTGTAAAAGTGTGCGCAGAGGAACAAGTTGCTGCTTCTAGAATACTTCTAGAATCCAAACCTTTCCAAACAGCCACAGAAAACATCACAGCCATAGTGGAATGAGTTTTGACCCGGCCTGAAATAAGTTTTTCTTGTGGTAGGAGTAACAAAAAGTGTAGCATGATACAACCATTTGGAAAAGTCTGTTTCAACACTGGTTGTCCTTTCCTCTTACCTTCAGAAGAAATAAACAACTGGCTCGAAGTTTTGCAAGATTTTGTTCTGTCAACAGAGTACCTGAGTTGCCTGTGGACATCAAAGGTATGACGTTACCTTTCTTTCTCATGTTTAGGTTCTGGAAAGAAGAAAGTGAGATGGATAGATTGGCTTGAAGTAAACGTGGATACCACTTTAGGCATAAAGAAGGATTAGTTCTAAAAAAAAATACCTTTGTGAAAAATGAGATAAGACTGATCCACCATAACAGCTTGCAACTTAGATACTCTTCATACAGAGGTCAGAGCAATAAGTAAGACTGCTTTCAATGTCAAGTGCCTCAAGTTAGCTTGATGAGCTGGTTCAAATGGAGCAAGAATTATTTTATGTAACACAGAGTTAAGATCCTATTAATGAGTTACCTGTTTTCTAGAAAGCTTCTTGTGCAACATCCCTTTCAAAAGCATTTTCATATTAGACTGCATAGAAAGAGAGGTCTCCACCAGCAGACATACTGAAATGGCCAACAGATGAACCTTGGTTGAGAAGTAAGACAGACCACAGGATAGTAACTCAGACAAATAATGTAGCCCTAGCCCTAGGATGCTGGTTCTTTTGTTAGCAATAGCTAGAAAACCTTTTTCATTAGTTAATATATGATTTTCTAGTATCAGGTTTTCTACCTGCATTAATGCAGGTGATTAGAAAAAAGCTGTCTAAAAGGTATTAAGATTCTGTCATCCAGGCAGTCAGTCAATGTTCTTTAGGGTTGGGATGTATCAAACAGCTTTGGTCTTGTGTGAGTAAATCCAGTCTGTGAGGAAGCTTGTTGGCAACTGCCTCTGCTTAGTTCCAGAAGAAGAGAGAACCACTGTTGCCTGGGCCAGAAGGCAGTCACCCCAATGATCTTTGGCAAGTCTTTTGAATAATCTGAAGTACCCCAGCTACTAGTGGAAAGGGTGTAAAAGTAGAATGGAACATTCCTGTCAAGGAAAAGAAAAGGCATCTGTCTTCTAAACATTTTAGTATGGAGTTCTGGAGAAGAATGTTACCAACTGACTGTTTAGAGAGGAAACAAAACAATCTGTTTGAGCCTTTCTGCCACTCATATTTTTCCTGACAGGCTGTAAGATGTCTGTAGAGTGAGGCTGTGCTGAAAAGCTATATCCAAGGTTACCATAGCTAGTCTGGACAGAGGGTAAGATCTGGTTTCCCCTTCCTTGTTTATGGGCCATATCATGGTAGTAGTGTCTGTAACCACTTGTAGAGGTCCCAGTGACCACAGATGATTTAGAGAATTAACATTTAGAGAGAGCTAACATCGCTTTATATATTGTTGTGTTTTGGTCTGTTTTTTTCTGTGTTGTTACAAAAGACTTTTATCCCCACAGACAATGCACCCCAAGCAGAGACTGAGGCATCTGCAATGGCTGATCATGCTGAAGCAGAATTTCTGAACACATAATCTCCCTTTACATAAATCACTATGGCTGTCCACGTCCCGGGTATTGTGTACAGGCCAAGTAAGTGCTTCCACAACTAACGTTGTCCAGTTTATCTTATTATCATGTAATACTGCTGTGTATCATGATAATCTAGTAGAATCTAGTAGAATGCTATTATTCTTTGAATGGCTACATATGTAGAGTCAGTGATCATCAGCTAATTGCTTGTTCCTGTAGCATAGACTGTATTATTGTCAGTGCATTGTTTCTCCATTGTCTATATTTCACTTGTTGTTGCTGAAAGACTCTAATCTGACTGCATTACACTAGGTCTGTGAACAGCAGTTGTATCTCAGGAAATGCTATTGTATCTTTAAATCTGCAGCTTACTTTCAAATGATTGTGTATGGCTATATTTGCTATGTATAAAATTTGCATTAAAGTGTATTTTGTTACAGGCAGACTAACTTTCTTCTACACCTTCTACTGCCAATAACTTCTTCACTCCCACTCTTTTCAGTTACCTTGCTCCCTACACTGATAGTAAACTGTGTTTCTCCTTCTTATGTGTGGTCATGGCTCTAAGAATTCTACTAGTGAAATTGCATGAACGGAATCACTTTCTGTAAACTCTAATTGGACCTACTCTTCATTTAAAAAGTAGGTCTACAACTTTGAATGTTAAGAAAAACTTTATGGCTGATATTTGTTAAGTCTATATTTGGCTTGCACACTGCCAGTGATGTCAGCTCCTTGTTTCTCACTTGGCTTGAGTTGTATCCCCTCCTCCTTAGCAGCTTCTTTATTTCCACATTTCTGCAGTTGCTTTACAACTCTACTGTGCATTTGGTGTGCAAAATACAAAACAAAAATATTTTAAGGTAACTACTCAGGAGTGATTAGGAATGGGTTGTTCAACTACTGCTAACCTAGGCTATCAAAATTGGTATGGCTACAGTAAAATAGTCTGGCAGCATCTTTTTTTTCTTTTTGAAGACTCTGGCACTTACCTCAGTTGCAAAAAGGGTCCAATGTGTTGATAATTTTTTTTTACCATAGTTTGTTGGCCAACACATTTCTACACCTCCATTCCCCCTTGCTTCAGTCAGGCTCACTCTGCTCCTCTACTCTATCCCCAATTCTCACCCACCCCCACCTCCCATACATTTCTTTTAAACAAGCCAATCCCCCTATTCTCTACTATCCAATCACATCCCTACTAACTCTTCACTCCTCTACCTCAAATAACCATCAGAAACCAACTATCTTTCTATTCATCTTACAAATAAAATTACCCTACCCACTAAAAAACAACCTATTAAATACAAACTCCATTGCCTAACCTCCCATACCATATACGACTTTATTATACACTCCCTCCTACAATAATCCCATCAAACCCTATTCCAAACTAGAAATTTTTACTACACACCCCTTACTCAACTACTCTACAAAATGTTACACAGCATAATATGTTAAACTTACAATGCACAATTATCCTAACTCTTATTTTTTGTAGTTCATCTAACTTCCTACCATACATAACTCAACTCCATAACACCATCCCATTCTTCCCCATTTCCCAAACCTCTCTACCAAAACCCACCATGTCCGTTATATCTCCAACAATCTTTAATTGTTCACACACTGATCTAGGCCCATTTAAGTTACTTCCTGAACTATCTTACACACATATACCCGTTCAATATGACAAATGTATATCTAAATACATAAAGCTTACATTCCTTACAACATCCCAGCTTATTCTTAGTGGTGGCATATACCCAAACCTTGGCCCCGTATGCAAAAACGTCCAGCACCTAGCAACAGAATATACTAAACCTCTCCAGAAAAGGAACTGTCCTACTTATAATAAATCTAAATATAAGAAGCATCCTAAATAAAATACAAGAACTACATGCCACCCTTCCACTTTAGTCTTCAGATATAGTTCTACTCACTGAGACCTGGCTTAAACCTGAAAATAGCAATAACAAAATATATCTTCCGGTGTACAACATACACAGGCAACATAGAAAATCCAAAAGAGGTAGAGGTATTGCTCTACTGTTCAAAAATAACCTTACTCTTGAAATCATTGACCACGGCCCTCCACCTTTCAGTACTGCAAAGATAATAGTCACCAGACTAAAAATCAGCTCAAATAAAAACTTAAACATAATCAGAATATATATATTCCCCTGGTAACAATATCAATACACGAAAATCCATCCTTCAGTGGACAGCAAAAACAATTCCACAGGAGACTATCATACTTGGTGACTTCAATATTGACTGATCCTCCTGTAGTTCACAGTATCCTACTGACCATATTAACCTCCATGGATTCACTCAAATAATCCACACTATGACTAAGATAGATAAACCATCTAAAAAAGAGTCCCCCCTTCACTGGATCCCAACTAACCGACCTGCTCTATCACATCACACCAGTAGATTCCCAGACTCTCTTAGTGACCACTTTCCAACATTTGTTCTCTGACATCAAGTAAATGTAACAAAATCCTCCTCTTTCCAACAAATTTGATATACAAAAAACTTCAACTCTCAAGACTTTGTGTCCACCCTCAAACTCTGTAATTGGAAACCACTGAAATTCCTCCTCCTAAACAGCGCAGTAAAATATTTCAACATTACCTTCCTGAACATCATAAATAGCATGGCACTCTCTAGAGCAGCGTGAATTAATTTCAGCTAAGTCCTTTGGCTTACTAAAGAAACAAGATCACTTCTAAAAGAAAGAGACAATGCCTGGGAAACTTGTGTCGATAATAAAACAGCAACAAAAAACAGAAATATTTAGAACTAAGAAATAAATCTAAAAACCAAATCAGACTTGACAAAAAAACACTATACAGACATACAATCTTAGCAAAAAAAGAACCCACAAAAATTTTGGTCTGTAATTGCCAAAATGATCAAACCAGGCCAAACTAGCACACCTTCCTCATGTACCAACAACCCCATTGACAATATTGCCACCCAGTTTAACAAATATTTCACAGAATCCATAACTGCCCTTACTAATAACAACCCAATGCCTACTACAAATCTCTCTTCCTTAGCTCATAAAAACAACCACTTCTTTTTCCAACCAGTCCCAGCAAACACTATTTATAAATACCTAAGTAAACTTAAACCCACAACACCTGCAGCAGGCAAACTGCATGCTGAATACCTCAGAACTGAAGTCAAAGCCATATCCTACCCATTCTCTCTACTAATCAATCATTCAATTTCTGAGCAACATATCCTTGCCCTCTGGAAAATATCTCACATAATACCAATGCACAAAGGCAGAAACTCAACAGAATTGTCAAATTACTGACCCATTGCTATCCTATCCCCTTTATCTAAAATACTTGAAAAATGCATGCATACACAAATCCTAAACCATCTATTATCCAACAAGCTTCTAGATAATACCCAGCATGGATTCTGCCCTAAAAACAGCACTACCACAACACTTATTAGTTTCATTAACACCATTAATCAATACCATAACGAGGGAAATCTAGTATCTTCTATCTTTCTAGACCTCTCTAAAGCTTTCAATACTGTCTCATAACAAACACTTAACTGTACTATCCAAACTCAGATTAAGCTACTCCATACTTGCATAGTTTCAAGGCTACTTATCTGATCGCAAAGAAGGTGTAAAATGACAAAACAAGCTATTTCCTCTTCTACCTGTTACAGTAGGTGTTCCACAAGGGTCTATCCTTGGCCCCTTTTTCTTTATTGTATTCCCCAACAACCCTCATACTGCCACCCTACATGCTACATTGGTCCAATTTGCAGATGATTCAACCCTAATCTATTCTGCCCCAACCTTACAAGAGATTAGAAAAATAAGACAAGAATCCTTTACTGCAGTCGAAACATGTCTGTCAGATGCACAACTCATACTCAACCCTAATGAAACTAAGCTAATGCTATTCCATCCCACAAAAGCCCCAGATCCAATCTCCTCATTCAAAATAATTTCAGACAACAAAACCTCTACTATACCAATCCCCCAAACCAAACGTCTAGGAGTTATAATAGATTAAAACCTGAATTTCAACCTACATTTAGCCCAAACAATAAAAATGTTCACAAAAAAAATTGGAACGCTATACAGATGCAAAAGTACCTTTCCAATAACACTTATAAACTCGAAAGAGCAAGGTAGATGGAAGGATAGCCCAAAACTTTGTTCCAACGACAGTTTATTCCACAATCACGTAACAAACCACATTTGGAATGTGGTTTGTTACGTGATTGTGGAATAAACTGTCGTTGGAACAAAGTTTTGGGCTATCCTTCCATCTACCTTGCTCTTTCGAGTTTATTGGTTTTCTTGAGCGTTTGGTGCTTCTTTGGTTATTGGTTTCCAATAACACTAAAATCATCATTGCCAGAACCCACCAATTCTTCACACTTCTGTACGCATCCCCATATTCATTAATCTAAATGAAATCTGACAGTCAAATTAGACACCAGTTACAACAAAATAGCAACATTTGCAGCTGACTCAGCCTTTAGGTCTCATCAGTGCCAGGCCCTTAAACAACTATTTTGGCTAGAATTGCTCAACCTGCTCACCCTTAGTCAACTTAATATGTCCCATCAAATATTTTACCAACCTGAAAAAACCCAGTTCTGCAAGGCCTATTAAATCAATACTCAAATAAATGCTTACTACGATCCAGTAAAAAATCACTAATGAATGTTACTAGATGTAAGAATAGCTGAGGTGACTCACTATACTCAACCTACATTACAAAAATATGGAATTCCATACCCATTAACATAAGAACTACAACCAACAAAACCAACTTTAAAAACGTTCTCATATCCCACTTAACTAGCTCATGGATAGGCACCTGTTCCAACCCTGGCTAAACTACTTATACAATATGTACAGACATTGTTTTTGCAATGCATATCTCCTTCACAGGAATGAAAAGCCTAGGATGTTATCCACACAAGCCTGCCACTATCACTTATGGCCAATAATAATGTATTTTCTCACTATAATACATACACTATCATACTACATTTCTCTACCCTACAATCACATCCTACAACTGTATACCACACTAAAGGGTTGGGAGGGTGGCCTAATGGTTAAGGTGTTTTCCTTACAAACACAAGGTACAGGGTTTGAATCTCACAGGGGATAACTTGCTAGGCTTAAAATGACTTGCAAGGGCAGTTAGCCTAGTACTAACCTATAAACATTATGATGAATTAAGTGACACGTTGCTCGTGTTTAGAAAACTCATTTGAAAACTAAGTTATCCTACCCAAAATTAACATACACAGGTCTGACTCAGCTTTGTACTTCTATTTTTTATTCTTTCTTATATCAAAATGTTCTTATTCTCAAGGTGTTTTCACTGTTGTATATTTAAATGTAACTTGGTCCAATGTATAATGTTCTATGTATCAATATATATAACTACCACTGAATGTAACCACTGCAAATTGTACATGACAACAATTTTAAAATGTACTAATATAAGCTGTCTCTTATAGACTTATCATAAGACATTTTTCCTATTTTTATAATCTTGTACTATTTATTTATTTTTATTTGTTTGACCTTTGTTATCTTGGTTAGTCTGACTGGGCGAAGCACTTTTTCAGCACAGACTCGAGGAGAAAAGCTCTAGTAGTACATTCCTTAAAAACATGAACCTCCAATAATACATTCCTTAAAAAAAACATTGTGTAACATGGACAACAGTTGCTAAATAAAAAAAAAACAAGAGTATATATGTGTAACAAAAAGTAACTTGGTCAGTTGTTTACCTCAATATAAATTAAACACAGTACAAGTCTGAGACAAAGGCATCATACTGTATATACATGCTGGAGGTAATAGAAAAAAAGAACAGTTGTAGAAGAAAATAGGAGGATGATTGCAGTAGGTGATCATAAGATAGCAAAACAGTAAAGAAGGTGCATAGAATTATAATGAAATATCAGGCAGTACAGAAAAAAAGAGTAAAAAACGTAATTATGGTGCAAACTCAGTAGGCAAAGAGAAAAGTATAAAAAGAGAAAATATGTATTTGGTATAGTAGCAGTGGAAAAAGAAAGAATCCCAGGGAAGGAAATCAGTGATAAGACTGAGGTAGCAGTCAGGATGACAGGAGTCTATTAGGAGAGGAAGACAGCATTATGTAGGATCATGACAGAGACAGGGAATCTTTTATTGCTATTTTAAAGGTTGTAGGGTTGGTGATGCTTCTGATATTGAGAGGTAATTTATTCCAATCATTTGGTATGGAATAGGAGCAGAGTGATTTGCCAGGTGTTTTTATTGAGCTTATACACTTGCAATAAGTTCTGTTGAGAGCTACGAAGAGATCCTTTGGGAGTATAGAGGTGGATAAGGTTGGGGAGAGAGGGACATGAGGAAGGTAGATGTAAGACTGAAAGAGCCATGAGGAACTGAGGTATTAATATCTGGTGATGAAATTCTAGCCACTGCAGATTTATAAGGGAGTTGCAGTGATGAGTGCGGTAAGGTAGGTTGGAGGCAAATCGTGCAATTTTGTTATAGGTAAATTCAGGTTTAGTGAGATTAGTTTGTAGGTGTGTGAGAAGGGTGGCTGCATAGATTAATGTGGGGGAGTAAGAAAGCTCATGTGAGAGAGAGTCTGGAGTTATTTGTGAGGTATTTCTTGTGTCTGTGTAGCAGACTTGTTTTTGATGTGTCTTTTTAATGCACTGAGTGTGGAGATTGAACTTTAGATGGTCATCGATAATTATACCTAGGAGTTTTGAGTGGGGTAATGTAGAAATTATAGTATTGTTGAGAAAGGAGACAGAAAAGGAAGTTTTATGGTGCTGTAGGGTAGAAGGGAAAAATAGGAGGAGTTTAGTTTTTTTTGGATTCAGTAGTAATTAGTGGGAAGAAAGCCATCTTTCAAATGAGTGGAGGGCTTCTTGGATAAGTGTATGAAGGCATGTAATATTGTCGGAGCAGGAAATGATTGTGGAATCATCAGCATATTGAACAATAGTTGAGAGTAGACAAGAAGAGTGGAGGTCATTAATAAAGATGTTAAAAAGTAGGGGTCCAATGATGGAGACTTGGGGGACCTCAGTTTGTACTGGTAGAAAGGGAGAGACATTAGATTGCCATTTCATGGCCTGGAATCTATTAGAGACGTAGCCGGAGAACCAAGATATAGCAGAGTTAGAGAGGTTAAGTGAAGCAAGCTTGGATAGAAGTAAGGAATGAGAGACAGTACCAAAGGCTTCAGCTAGATCAAGAAACAGGCGGGAAACCAATTTATTGTCACGGAATGTTGCAATAGAATTTGTGAAGGATGTTAAAGCAGTAGCTGTGCTGTGCTTTGGTCTAAAACCATGTTGTGTGGGGGGCAGGAGATTTTCTTGGAGCAGGTGATCAAGGAGTTGTTTGTGAATACATTTTTCAAGTATTTTATACAGGGGTAAGAGGATGGAAATAGGTCTGAAATTAGAGGGGTCAGCTGAATTACCACCTTTATGCAGGTGTATAATGTAGAGTTTTTCTAGATGTCAGGCAAAGAGATTTCCTTAATAGATCTATTGATTAGTATGGAGGCAGGGAAAGTGATGGATGGAGCTTTTCTCCCCAGTCCTCCACTGAAAATGGGCAACATGCCTAGTTGGACTTTCCCGGTAAACAAATGTAAAATAAGTAAAATAAATAAATAAAATAGAGCTGGAATTTGAAAAATCATGATGGTGGTGCTGGGACCATAGAGATTTCAGGCATCATTGTAACTTTCTCATGTGGTCTCTTGCAAGAGGTAACAAGAGTAACACTGATGCCGTAAGACCCAAAATCCAGAGGAATTCCCTTGAAGAGATGGAAGTCTCAGTGTAAAAACCCAAGAATAGATCTAAATAGAGACCTGTTTTCTTTTCTTCCTGTGGCCTGAGATGCCAATTAGACACTCCAGGAAAATAGTAGTGTGAGAAAGAGTCAGAAAAGACTTCTGAATGGTCTCTTGGAATCACAGGCTGTGTGGGAGATTCCTTATCCAAGTGACGGATTCCTGACACTTGGAAGAACCCTGCAGAGATAAGCAAGTCATCTAAATAATGAAAAATGTGAACATCTTGCAGTCTGTAGTGGCTATCTCAGGAAAACTGGTAGATGGAGAATTGATAAAGTGATCCAGACACGCAAAATCTTAAGAAATGCTTGAAATCTGGATCTATACAATTGTGATAACGTACATCTTTTAAATCTAAGATCATGAGGGAACTCATATGAGAATAAGAGGTAACAAGTTGTTAAACAGCAGCATTTTCAACATGGGTGCTTTCACAAATAAATATATAACATAAAATAAAATAAAAACAGTTTTAGAAAGAAAGGTCCAGAACTGGTCTCCATGAGGATTCATTCTTTCATTTTGCACAAGAAAACATTTTTGAATAAAATCATTCTCCTAATAGATGAGGAGGAGGAGGGACAGCTTTGATCATCTCCTAAGCCAATAAGAGGAGTTGGGTCTGCTGGATGTTGAGGAATCCCTTGAATAAGAAGCAGAAACTCCCACCTCCATCTGTAGCATTGATGGGTTACTTTCAGAACCTATCTGTCTGAAACAATCTTTTAGCAAAGAGAGAAATGGAGATTCAGACTTTCTGGAATGATTAAATCACTGCCAGGGTGGGGGTGGGGTTGGAAATCCTTCATATAATCATTCAGACTTATCAGACTGACCTTTCTTTTGGGGGATGCTTCCTGTTTTATTTTTGGAATCTTTCTTCCAATGTTTTTTAAATGTTTGTATACAAGCAAATTGCTGGGAGCCCTGGGAGTGTTTATTTAGCTTTTGACTGAAATCAGCAAGGGAGCACAGAATCATTTGGTGAACTTGGAAAAAGATGGCTGAAAATCTGAGATATCTCTTGAATCAGTTTTCCCCCTCTCTTAACACTTTTTAATGACCTCTACTGCAGAAGGTCCAAAAATTAGTTCCTTTTCCAAGGAAGAATTCCAATTTTCATTTTTGATGTCCTCTGGAGATTCCAGGCAAACTCCTCACAACAGTTCTAATGGCAATAACTCTGGAATTGGCATCAGTAGAGTTATATGCACATTTTAAACAGTGGGTAGTGACTTCAGTAGAAACCAAATTACACAAGGCACATTTCCTTCACAAGAGGCAGCAGATTCCAAAACATTCCCCATATTATCAGAAGTGGCCAGGATAAAGTTCAAAATATGAACAAAAAAGGCAGAAGAATGTTCTGTTTAAGCTTGCTCAGCAAAATCACAACAATAACTAAGAGATGAGTGATGCACCACACCATAAAACGTATCTCAACGATTTATTCAAAGCTGTATCTCAACAAGACAAAAAAACAACAAACAACGGATTAGCGCTTTCAGCTATCAAAGCCTTCTTCAGATCCACAGTCAAAAGCCACATCTCAATCTAATATAAAGCATATAACAGCCAATGACAAAAAACATGTAAACAAGCTGCTTTGCTCTAACCAATACAAGGGCTTATACAAGCACTTCATCATCCAATGTGTTTCGTTATTCCAATTAGCTTTGACTATCAAGTCAAGATGAAAAATGTAAGTTAGACTTTGCTTTCTCAAACATCATTGATCTCAGCTAGCAAGTGAAAGCAGAAATGTAAATCAGACTTTACTTGCTTAAAAATCATTGGTTTACTTTAAACATTAGACAAAACCTAGCTTTAAACTAGCAAGTTAGGATGGAAAATGTAAATTAAACTTCACTTTCTCAAACATCATTGGTCTGGGCTAGCAAATGAAAGCAGAAATGTAAATCAGACTTTGCTTACTTAAAAATCATTGGTTTGCGTTAGACATCAGACAAAACATAGGGAAACTTGTAAGATGTGGCTTTTGACTGTGGATCTGAAGAAGGCTTTGATAGCTGAAAGCGCTAATCCGTTGTTTGTTGTTTTTTTTTTTTGTTCTGTTGAGATACAGCTCTGAATAAATCGTTGAGATACGTTTTATGGTGTGGTGCATCACTCATCTCTTAGTTATTAAAGTTCAAAATATGACCTGAAAGATGAATATTTTAAAAACAAGAGTTGTAAACATGCACAGTTTTCCTAAACTTATCAAAAACCATCCCATCCTTGTGAGATGGAGATGGATTAGTATTAACAAAATGCTTAGCAGCAGCTGGGTGTACTAAAGCTATAGCTACTAGGATACATCTAGGATAAGTGTATAAAAACATAAATGACTGACTAACCTTATATAATATATCTACTTTTTGGGGGGCAGCAGGCTGACTGTCAGAGAATCTGTAAGCTATGACAACAACATTCTCCAAAGCAGAAAGACCAGGTAAAAGAGGTGTAGGTTCAAAAAATTCCAGTTGTAATAAACCATAATAAATCATAGTGTTTTCTAAGGAACTGAAAAGTATCAGTGATTTCCCACTGAAACAACTGATTAATTTGGGAAATAGTCTCAGAGAAAGAAAAGCATTTACAGGGATTATAAGAAGTCACACTATCATCAGAATCTGAATCAGAAATCTGTGGAGATATTACATCATCTGCCCTTTACACCTCTTTTGAGGTTCAGGTTCTTCAATATCTTCAAGAAAAGAATATTTTTTTAACAGAAGCAGCCATATATTTTGGGTCAAGAGCCTGCACCAAACCCTGAGTTAAGCCCAATAAATGACTCATTGTCAATGTCACTGAGAAAGGAGAAGACATACGTTTAGCCTTTTGCTTTTTTTCCACAGGAATTCCTGAAGAAACAGATCCAGAATTGCCTGCAATCACCATCCCAGGGATGGGTATAGCATTCTTGCTAAGCAGAGAGACATTTTTGGCCTCTTCTCCTAGAACCAACAAGAGTATCTCTCTCTTACCAAGCAAGGCCACACCAACAGTCACAAAGAATGTGCTAATCCTCCTGTCCCTGTTGGCTATTGGGACTACACCAGTGAGATCCAAGGAAAGAGATGACTGGTCCGAGCAATTAACTTTGGCTACAGTAGAGTCATCCACCTGTGGCTATGGCAAAATATCAGACTGCTGTGCTGGCAAAGGCTGCTTAACCATCTTTTTCTATTAGGTTGTTCCATGGTTAGGTTGAAAAAGGTGCTTAATTCCTGAGGAAACTTAGCAGCACAAGCTGGAAAAAACAAGTAAGTTGCTAAGAGGTACCTTTCTCTTTGAAAAACGCAGTAGAAACCATTTTAAATACTTACCCCAGCCTCAAAAAAAAGTAAAATAACACCAGTTTCTCCTCAGAAAAAGTAGTTTTAAATAACTTTTTACCACAAAATTAAAAAAGCAACACTCCCATTTAAGTCAGGAAAGGTTATTACATAGTCAATAAAAACACATTTTGCTAGCTAACATATAAGTATTTTACAGAAAATGAAAGTTTCTGTTAAATAAATACATACATACATACATACATACATACACAAAGTGCAATGTTTTGTCCTGAAGTGAACTTATCTGCCCAGCAATGGAACAGCATTAACCGAGCTTTGATCCACGAAAGCCCACAGAGGAGCACTTCTTCAGTGCCAAGAAAACTCTGAAAGGCTTGTTACCCAAACCTGACCATTGTCTTCTCAGTTCAAGCTGATTAATCATGTGCTTGTGTGGAAGTAGCCCTGAAGCTTTGGCTACTGGCTGACTGTTATGTCCTTGGCCGAACCTTATCCATATAGCTTAGGCTGCTGCAGCAGTGATCAAATGAAGAACATCTACACATTCAAATGGTAACCAGAATTAAAGAAAAATAATCCAGTCATGATACTATACCTGAAGAGTTATAACTATCCAGGTGATATAGTTGAAGCCTTGAAGCACTCCGTACTGCTTCACATGTTCCAAGTCAAATATCAAAACAACAATTATGCCAAATGAAATTCCAGAGATTCCTACATAATACAAAAGGAGCAACATTATTAAATTGATGTGACTTAATAAGCAGTCTCTCAAAGTGAATATAACAATATTATTTGGTAGACAACTGATATTCATAGCTTAAGTGTAACTTGGAAGAAAGACCTTGTCAGAAATAAACATTTTTAACTAAATAAATTCAGGTCTCTCAAATCTACAATACAAATTAAATAAAAGGCTTCTGAGATTTTTTCCCTTAGCCCCATTGCCAGTTTTGTTTTGGGACAGAGAACCTTTAACTGCCCTGTCTTCACCTTTTTTATAACTTGACTGGCCAGTTTTTAATTCTCTCTCTGTCTCTGAACTGGTCTATGTACGGGGCTAGCATGTACAGTTACACTCTTTGGCCATAAGCTTGGTGTGCTGTGTGACAGAACACTATTTTCAAGCCGGTCAGTGTTTTATTTCTTCTTTTTTTCTCTTCTTAACATTTCAGAACATGTTAAAAAAGAAAGTACTGGCACAAACCCTCACCATGCTAGAACCCACTGAGGTACTTCCACATTTCCGTTGATAAGATAACATGGAGTTAATTTGTATTACTTCATTCTTAGGCAGCTTTCACACATTCATGTAAATGTCTTGAATGCCGACTATTCTTTTATGTCACACTAAACGCTAACATATTTGTAGTACATGAAGTGTGGTGATTACTACCTGATAATGTGAAAAAGGGAACGCAGTTAAGTGCTTCAGTAGAATGAGACCTGATCTTAATAACGGTTAAGTACCCCTGCTTGAGTTAATAAGACTGGGTACTGCGCAGCTAAACCTGCCAGTGCTGGTCAACAAATGACAGCAGCAATATTGAAAACAAATTTGTTTCTGCCTGTTGTCTGTGCAAGTAATGTGTCCCTGACTTTCTAAAACAACAGAATGTGTTATACCGTCTTTCTGGTAGTGTTCACTAAGGGCTTCATGGCTTTGAAAGCTGGTAAAACACTTAACGGTTTTATTTTTTCTGTAACTGGTGGTGCATGGAGCATATAAAGCTACATGCACTACATAGAAGTATTATCGGGTTTCCAATCATAACCCTTTATTATGTGTTCTTGGCATGGATGCCAGGGTTCGCCTCTCAAGCAGCGCTCTTGATGAATTTCTTGGCATCCATGCATCAAACACATAATAAGCCGGATACAGGAGGAGACCCAATCATAATCCTCTATACTCTGTACATATTATAGCAGTTTTCAAGCAGCGTGATTTCTGCAGTAAAAAACTCATAGCACAGGGCATGTCTGTATTGGCATTAACATAAATTTATTGATTAATTTGCCATTGATTACTGGGAAAGTTTGAATGGCCAAACCCCATTTTCCATTTAGGCCTGGGGAAAAAAATCTCCATATTTCATACATCTGCATATGCAATTAGCATGAGCTATCAGTAGAAATAAACTACTTCTATATAACATTAAGCTAGATATAGCTCAACAGGTAATCAGCATGTAAGTGCACTATACAATATTTACAGCATTCTAAAGTTACATATATCTAAAGTACATTCGGCATTATTTTATAGTTTATGTATTATCACACTGAAATTTTAGTTAAAAGAGAGATGGTGAGGCAAATGCATATTTTACTTAAAGAGTTATTTACTTAAGACAAATAAACAGGATAGAAAGTATGAGGAATTTCTGATATTTACTTGATATGGCTGCATATGAAGGGGACTTGGTAATGATGCTGGAGAGGGAAGGACTCTTTCTAATAACTGTTTTAGTGTTACTGACATTGACTGTTTCATTAGTAAAAACTATGAAATCATCTTTATCCTTGGACAGGTTGTTAAGAAACAACCTTAAGTCCTGACCTTCAGCAGTACGGTCCAACATGGATAATCTGTTTAAAGGGCTTACTGAAACAGTTAAGAAGCTTAGGGCAAATGTCTGGCATAATAAGCTGTTGAAAGCCTATTTAAATGACGACATTACTCCAAGGGTATTATGTATATATGTGGAACTGGGAAATAGGCTTGGAGTAATGTCGTCATTTAAATAGGCTTTCAACAGCCTATTTAAATGACGACATTACTCCAAGGGTATTATGTATATATGTGGAACTGGGAAATAGTTCTGACAATCCTGAGTTTATACAGAAATGGCACCAGGTCCAAATGACTGCATCCAAGATGTTTATTACATTGATGCTAGAACATTATGATCAACTGCTAGGGATTTTGACTGATAAGTTAAACAATATTTATGAAACCATACAGAAATTTTGCTTGCATAAAGGGTTTGATGACAGATATGCTAATGTTTTAAAGGAAGTGAACAGTTATGAGTCCGAGTAGCATAACTGTAAGCTAAAGAAGTACCTGCGGGACTCATCACATTATAAAAATAATTCTGCTTACTCTTGGAAAAGAATAAAGAGGGAGTTAGATTTGCTGAGACAACTATGAGTGGTGCTAAACCCAAAAGGAAGAGAACGTGATCTACCTTAAGGAAATCTGTGGGAGCAGGGAATTTTGAATCTAGTGCCTCAGAATTACCCTCTAACAATTCAAATATGGATACAGAAACTGATACAGAGGACGCTGATGAATCTATTTCTCCAGCCTATAAATGTCCTAGAGGCCCTTTAGAAGAGGAAAACAAAAGCACAAGGGGCAGAATGACAGAGATGACCTTCAGGAGACTGATGGAATTGTGAATCCTCCTTCTGATATGGACTTGCATGATGATAATCAGTTGGTAGTGCATTTGACTTCTTATTCCTTGTCCCAGGATGAAATTAGCTTACTTAATAAAGGTTGGGGTTTTACGCCATCATTATTTGTTTCAAAATATTCTTTTGTGATGGACACAAAAAACATTTTGTTGACAGTTAAACTTGAAATATTATTTTGCACAACTTCCAGTTCTCCATAGTGTTGATACCTCATTTAGGTTTAAGAGGTCTATTTTTCAACCACCATCATATGCTGTCATCAGATTATTTGTACAACAGGTAATTAATGATTTACATTCGAATCAGAATTCTATTTTTAGGAATTTTATTCATAATTTGACTAGAGAGCAATATATGGCATTGAATAATTTAAAAGCTAATGATAAAATCAATATTTTGGATGCTGACAAGGGTGGGGCTAGTGTCATTTTGTGATGGCGATGATTATGATTTTGAAGTTGTCAAACAATTGTGTGATGCTACCTCTTATTGCAAACTACCATACGATTCATCTTCTGCTTTTAAGATGTATTTTGATACGTTTTTATCTGAGAAGAGGGATAAGGGAGTTGTTTCTGAATTTCTGATTCAACAACTTATGGTTGATGATCCTAAGCCTAAATACTTTTATATCCTACCTAAGATTCATAAATCCGTGTCAAATCCTCCTGGTCGACCCATTGTTTCTGGAAGGGGTTCTCTTGCAGAATTGCTGTTGGCTTATTTGGAAAGTAAGTTAAAACCTTTATCTTTTGTAACAGCCTGTATCAAGGACACCAATGAGTTGTTATTACTCATGAATGATATGCAGGTACCAAATAATGCATATCTATGTACTCTGGATGTTCAGTCTCATTACACCATTATACAATGACCCCCCCCCATTAATATTCCAAAATGCGTACGCTGATTGGTCAGTGTGCATGTTGTAAATCAGACTTATACTAATGGGAAAAGGTCCGGTCGCCCGGACTTTTTCTGTTAGTATAAGTCTTTTTTTTTTTTTGTTGGACAGCAACACAGAATGGAAGAGCTCCGTTGCTGTTATCTCGCTATGTTAAATGAGTTTAACATAGCAAGATATCTTAAAAAAAAGCAACGGAGATCTTCCTTTCTCCGTTGCTTCCACACACAGCTCTGATGTACTGCATGACCATACGCATGCGCAGTACATCAGAATTGCTGCAGAATACTGGACAGCTGCAGAAGGGCAGCAAGGAGGCATTATACAATGCCATTATTTAAGAAAAGTAAGTATTTTTTTTCTTAAATAATGTCATTGTATAATAGCAATAACCCACTTCTGGGTGTGGGTAATGCTGGATTTACCCATGGATGTCTTTGTTTGGCCACTCGGGCTTCGCCCTCGTGACCAGAACACACCAACCGTGGGTAAATCCAGCATTACCCACAGCCAGGCGTGGGTTATTGCTTAAGTATTCCACATAAAGGGGGATGTTGGTTCATAGGTTCATAGGTTTGTACTAGGCTAATGGCCCTGGAGCCTTTACAAGCCTAGCCCATAGAAGTGCCCTGGCATCATGCTGCGTTTATCAAATAGAGCCACTGGAGTGATCCCCAGTGTGAACTTTCTATTACCCATTCACTCATCAAGATTTCTCTAGAAGAGGAACAGTGAGGTGCTCTGCTTGACATGTATGGGAAGTCTATTCCAGAGGGTGGTCAGTCTCTGGGTTAGGACTTGTCCCTCCAGCATATTCTTTTGATTGTGGTAATGAGGTTGAGGTCTCTGGAGCTTGTGGTGTGGAGGGATTGGGATTTCTTTAGATGTAGCATTTCTAACAGAGCTGGGTCAGACATTGCTTTGTAAGTCAAGCAGAGAGGAAGTTAAACACTAGTTAGAATATTCCCAAATATATTCTGAAACACAAATTGAATTTATTCTTAAAGTAATGTGTATTGTGTTGGAACATAATGCATTTAGATATGAGGCTGATTGGTTCTTGCAAATAAGGGGCACAGCAATGGGTACTTCCTATGCTCCTACACATGCTGATTAATTTATGCGATATTTGGAATTGAAATTGATATATAACAATGATAATATTTTTCCTGATATCTAAAAATGTGGCAATGCTATTTGTATGATTGTTGGGCAGTGTAGTGTGGGCCTCTGGAAGTATGGGGTCAGTTCATACAATATTTGAATTCTAATGATTTTGGTTTAAAATTTATGGGGAAACAAATCTTTTTTAATGTTGATTTTTAGATGTCAATATAACAAAACTCATCGATGGTACAATTTATACTAGTTTGTATCGTAAACCTTTTACTAAGAATTCATTGGTGCATGCAGAGTTGTCATCCTAAACATACGACTGAAAATATTTCCAAATCGCAATTTTTATGACTGAGGCGAATTTCTGGTACTGAAGTCAATTTTTATCGTGAAGCCCAGAATATGACAAATAGATTTATGTGGATGGGCTATCAGAGTAATTTGGTTCAATTATATGCCTCCCCCATCTATACCAACCTGTCCAAAAACAATCTTAACAAACTAGCTAGATCATATAATAACATTGCCAGATTCGCCACTAACTCACCATGTAGGACTCATCACTGTCAAAACCTAAAACAACTAGGCTGGCTGGAATTACCTCACCTTCTTCAATTCAACCAACTTATTATTGCCCATAAAGTCCTTTATCAACCAAACAACACCCCAATTCTCTCTACCCTCATAACACCATATTGTAACCTGAAAAAGCTACGCTCAACAAAAAAAATGCTGATGCAAACTTCTTTATCTAATAACTCTGCAGGAGACTCTCTGTTTTCTAACTTTGTTGGGAAAATATGGAATCTCTTACCTATTGACCTTACAGCTCTTACATCTCTCCCACTATTCAAAACTAACCTTAAACATTTCCTCTCCAACCACTGGTTATGCTCTTGTAATAACCCTGACTAACTGCTACTCTCTTGCTTTTCCTTTGTACTACCCTGTCTCCTTCTTAATTTCTCTTTTAAACTTGTTTATTAGAACTTATTTACTCACTGACCTTTTTACTCTTAACTGCTCTACCCAATCTAACTACCTACCTATCCTATTTTCCTAATGCTGTCTTATCCTGTAGATGTCCTTAGTATCCTTTTTATCCCTATCTTTTCTCTATTTACTAACTTTTTTTTTGAAAATAATCAAGTCATTTTTATACTATGTACCAATCTTTGTTTTTACTAATGTTTTGTTATACATTTTTTGTACTTTTGATCCTAATTTACTCGTAATATTAAATGTTTTGTGAACTTGGAGCTTTTCTCCTCGGGCCTCCACTGAAAATGGACATGTATCCAGTTGGACTAGCCCGGTCAACAAATGTAAAATAAAAAAATAAAAAATATGCATATGATACAGCTAAGAGTTGTTCTAAGGCTACTTTATTAGATAATAAGGAAATGGTTGATACTAATAGTAGATATAATTATAATTCATTTCCATTACATCTAACTCACCACATTTGGTACTAATACATTTAAATTTAAGGACATTATTAACAAAATATTGGTACATTTTGAAGGCTGACTCCTTTTTCAACCAATGCTTGGACAGGAAGCCCCATTGGGCCTGACTGAGAGTGCTTCTCAAGCAATCTGGGAATATAGAGCTGATATAAGTATATTTTTTGCACTTTATCTAACTGTTCAGTGCTTCTTAACAGTACTGCACTGTTTTTATTTCTTTGCTTGATTGAATTATTTACTTATCTGTGTCTGCATTTATATATTTGCAGACCTCTGGCTGAATTTTGTTTCCTGATCTTTGCTGAAATCTTTATTTCTGATCTAAGGCATTTAGCACAGCACTTTAGCTTGAACTAACTGGTTCCACACAGGGGGTCCTTTACAGTTCTGTGGGACAGCAGGGAGTTTGTAGTGAACTCATTCCAGGGTGGAAACACTGGTCAAACAGCTTTTGTGTTATCTAATTGCCTCAAGGCTTGGCTTTGTAAAGGTCTTTTATCTCGCAGGTATAAGAATACTACCTTTGTGTGAATTTCTGCTTATCTTGCTGGAAGCTCCACAGTGCCTGACTGAGAGTGCTTTTCAAACAATCTGGAAATATAGAGCTGATATAAGTATATTTTTTGCACTTTATCTAACTGTTCAGTGTTTCTTAACAGTACTGCACTGTTTTTATTTATTTGCTTGACTGAATTATCTACTTATCTGTGTCTGTATTTATACATTTGCTGACCTCTGGCTCAATTTTGTTGCAGTTGCCCCACTACTGTAAGTTTGATCTGGGACACTTCTCCAAGTCCCATCTCATTACCTCATTCTGCCTAATACAGTGATTATTTAGGAGGGCCAATCCCGTCAGTTCCTTAGTCTTGAATTATCTTCTGTTCCTCCTCTCCCCCTTTCCACTTTACTAAAAAACAAAACAAAAAAAAACATTATTCAGCTGCTTATATTTTACTATATTTGTGTTCCCCCCGCTTATATTTTACTGTATTTGTGTCCCCCGCTTACATTTTACTGTATTTGTGTTCCCCTCGCTTATATTTTACTGTATTTGTGTTCCCCTGCTTATATTTTACTGTATTTGTGTTCCCCTGCTTATATTTTACTGTATTTGTGTTCCCCCCAACTCTATTACTTCATCTTGCTTTTTCTTCTACTTGCTGCTTCTTCTCTAGTGTTCAATTGCATCTTTTCTGTTGCATTTATTACTGCTTGTTTATAGCCTGTTTAAATTGTAAGTGTTATTCTTAGCCTCTTAGTTTTAGTTTAAGCACTTGGGTTTTAGGCCTACCCTTAGATCTCAGCAATGGGTACTTCCTATGCTCCTACACATGCTGATTTATTTATGCGATATTTGGAATTGAAATTGATATATAACAATGATAATGTTTTTCCTGATATCTAAAAATGTGGCAATGCTATTTGTATGATTGTTGGGCAGTGTAGTGTGGGCCTCTGGAAGTATGGGGTCAGTTCATACAATATTTGAATTCTAATGATTTTGGTTTAAATTTATGGGGAAACAAATCTTTTTTAATGTTGATTTTTAGATGTCAATATAACAAAACTCATCGATGGTACAATTTATACTAGTTTGTATCGTAAACCTTTTACTAAGAATTCATTGGTGCATGCAGAGTTGTCATCCTAAACATACGACTGAAAATATTTCCAAATCGCAATTTTTATGACTGAGGCGAATTTCTGGTACTGAAGTCAATTTTTATCGTGAAGCCCAGAATATGACAAATAGATTTATGTGGATGGGCTATCAGAGTAATTTGGTTCAATTATATGCCTCCCCCATCTATACCAACCTGTCCAAAAACAATCTTAACAAACTAGCTAGATCATATAATAACATTGCCAGATTCGCCACTAACTCACCATGTAGGACTCATCACTGTCAAAACCTAAAACAACTAGGCTGGCTGAAATTACCTCACCTTCTTCAATTCAACCAACTTATTATTGCCCATAAAGTCCTTTATCAACCAAACAACACCCCAATTCTCTCTACCCTCATAACACCATATTGTAACCTGAAAAAGCTACGCTCAACAAAAAAAATGCTGATGCAAACTTCTTTATCTAATAACTCTGCAGGAGACTCTCTGTTTTCTAACTTTGTTGGGAAAATATGGAATCTCTTACCTATTGACCTTACAGCTCTTACATCTCTCCCACTATTCAAAACTAACCTTAAACATTTCCTCTCCAACCACTGGTTATGCTCTTGTAATAACCTTGACTAACTGCTACTCTCTTGCTTTTCCTTTGTACTACCCTGTCTCCTTCTTAATTTCTCTTTTAAACTTGTTTATTAGAACTTATTTACTCACTGACCTTTTTACTCTTAACTGCTCTACCCAATCTAACTACCTACCTATCCTATTTTCCTAATGCTTTCTTATCCTGTAGATGTCCTTAGTATCCTTTTTATCCCTATCTTTTCTCTATTTACTAACTTTTTTTTGAAAATAATCAAGACCTTTTTATACTATGTACCAATCTTTGTTTTTACTAATGTTTTGTTATACATTTTTTGTACTTTTGATCCTAATTTACTCGTAATATTAAATGTTTTGTGAACTTGGAGCTTTTCTCCTCGGGCCTCCACTGAAAATGGACATGTATCCAGTTGGACTAGCCTGGTCAACAAATGTAAAATAAAAAAATAAAAAATATGCATATGATACAGCTAAGAGTTGTTCTAAGGCTACTTTATTAGATAATAAGGAAATGGTTGATACTAATAGTAGATATAATTATAATTCATTTCCATTACATCTAACTCACCACATTTGGTACTAATACATTTAAATTTAAGGACATTATTAACAAAATATTGGTACATTTTGAAGGCTGACTCCTTTTTCAACCAATGCTTGGACAGGAAGCCCCATTGGGCCTGACTGAGAGTGCTTCTCAAGCAATCTGGGAATATAGAGCTGATATAAGTATATTTTTTTGCACTTTATCTAACTGTTCAGTGCTTCTTAACAGTACTGCACTGTTTTTATTTCTTTGCTTGATTGAATTATTTACTTATCTGTGTCTGCATTTATATATTTGCAGACCTCTGGCTGAATTTTGTTTCCTGATCTTTGCTGAAATCTTTATTTCTGATCTAAGGCATTTGGCACAGCACTTTAGCTTGAACTAACTGGTTCCACACAGGGGGTCCTTTACAGTTCTGTGGAACAGCAGGGAGTTTGTAGTGAACTCATTCCAGGGTGGAAACACTGGTCAAACAGCTTTTGTGTTATCTAATTGCCTCAAGGCTTGGCTTTGTAAAGGTCTTTTATCTCGCAGGTATAAGAATACTACCTTTGTGTGAATTTCTGCTTATCTTGCTGGAAGCTCCATAGTGCCTGACTGAGAGTGCTTTTCAAACAATCTGGAAATATAGAGCTGATATAAGTACATTTTTTGCACTTTATCTAACTGTTCAGTGTTTCTTAACAGTACTGCACTGTTTTTATTTATTTGCTTGATTGAATTATCTACTTATCTGTGTCTGTATTTATACATTTGCTGACCTCTGGCTCAATTTTGTTGCAGTTGCCCCACTACTGTAAGTTTGATCTGGGACACTTCTCCAAGTCCCATCTCATTACCTCATTCTGCCTAATACAGTGATTATTTAGGAGGGCCAATCCCGTCAGTTCCTTAGTCTTGAATTATCTTCTGTTCCTCCTCTCCCCCTTTCCACTTTACTAAAAAACAAAACAAAAAAAAAACATTATTCAGCTGCTTATATTTTACTATATTTGTTTTCCCCCGCTTATATTTTACTGTATTTGTGTCCCCCACTTACATTTTACTGTATTTGTGTTCCCCCCACTTATATTTTACTGTATTTGTGTTCCCCTGCTTATATTTTACTGTATTTGTGTTCCCCCTGCTTATATTTTACTGTATTTGTGTTCCCCCCTACTCTATTACTTCATCTTGCTTTTTCTTCTACTTGCTGCTTCTTCTCTAGTGTTCAATTGCATCTTTTCTGTTGCATTTATTACTGCTTGTTTATAGCCTGTTTAAATTGTAAGTGTTATTCTTAGCCTCTTAGTTTTAGTTTAAGCACTTGGGTTTTAGGCCTACCCTTAGATCTCACTGGCCTTTCCCCCTCAGATTCTGCCACACATTGATGGACAATTTCGTACAGTTTCTCCTGCCAGTCTGGCTGATATGGGCACCCTGAGACAGTGTAGCAACTGCCTCATGTAAACGGACAACCATCTATTACTACCACCTAGGAACACAATTTGTGAGAGATACAATTCCATTAGGAACCTAGAGCCTATGCTCTCTCCCTTTCAAGCCAGTGTATCTGGCATTGAGAAAGTTGTCAACACAATCACTACACCTCAAACACCACCCACACCTACACAACACATATCCACATACATATGCGGAGGTCCTCAATAAAAACATACCCAAACAAAGGAGACCTCTGAGGCAAAAACACATGAGATCTCCACAGCCCTCCACACATATCTCTCAACTGTACAGATTTTCACAGACTGTCCAGAATTTTGCCTCATATTTTTGGTGTGTTCCTCCTAAAATCTGTACCTTTCTGGCAAATGGCTGAGGATTGAAGTCATTAAATAATGACAAATATTTGAGCTTAAGACTCCACAGCCTTCAGAAAATTCATGCTAATGCAAAACCTATTATTCTATCAACGTTCTAAGTTTGTAAGAGAAAGATTTAAAATTTGTCTCTATTTGTCCCCCCATCATTTTATGCTGTGTCCAGATTTCCACACCACATGCCACGCATAGTCCACACACCTATGTCTCACAGCCACTAAGGCTTAATCATATATCTAACATATTAGTCATAGGAGACTCCATTGTGAGACACGCAGATGTGCCTCTCACCAGACTGGATAAGGAGGAAGTCATGGTTAGTTGTTTGTCAGGGGCCATAATCTACCATATCACATACTACTCAAATCTGAACAACAGGTACTGTTATGACTATGACATAGTCCATGTTGGCGTGAATGACTTGAGATGTACCTCCCTGGACTATATAAAGACAGACATAATTGAGCTCACTGAATATGTGTCTCAGGCAGGTATGCCCCTAGCCTTAAGCAGCATTCTACCGTCACCCAGAATGATGCCTCAATACAAACAGAAAATTATTGTCTTTAACAATTGGCTTAGTTTCTGGTGTCATTCCAGGGGGATCTAATAACTGACAGCCTGGGAAGATATGATTGACAGACCACGATGTTTGCCAGAGATGGCCTGCATCTGTCTCACTTGAGCTTCAGGCTTCTGGCAAAGGCCCTTGCCTCCCTCATAGTGCCTTTTTTAGGAAAAGTGATGAGGTTAAAACTACCAACATAAACATTTCAACAAAACTCAAATTAAAGGTCATGTTGCTAAACGTTAGGTGTCTAAACATGAAACTGCACTCATTGCAAGCATTCTTAACCCTGGAAAATTCTGACATCTCAGCAGTCACAGAAAGCTGGTTCAAAGCTGCAGAGAGCACCCTAGCCTTACCTGGTTACTCATCCTATCATATGTTCAGACCCCAAAATGTGGGCAGTAAAGCCAAAGGAGGTGGAGTTTCAATATATATTAAAGACATACACACCTCCAGGCTGGTCAAACAGTACCAGAAACAGTTGACACTCCAAGTGCAGTTAACCATTGACAAGACCCCTAAACAAATCATAGCTAGCTACTGGACCCCAAATTTGACTCAAGATACACCAATCCACCTATCTGGACCTTTTGAAATCTATCAAGATACAACCTTTTACCTTGGGTGACTTTAACTCCCCAAACATAGATTGGAAGAACTACTCATGCCAGAACACAAATGCCCAGAGATTCATCAATTTTGTCGATGCAAACATCTTGGAACAGCTAGTCGATACCCCCACAAGAGGAGATAATATCTTGGGCTTGGTATTAACCAACATGAGTAACCACTGAAGCATCCCTACAGTATCATCATCCCTAGCAAGATCCGACCATAAAGCAGTCACTTTCAAAGTTACCATCTCCCCTGACCCCCATATAGCTAAGGTCAAACATAAAAACTTCTCCAAAGCTGATTGGGTATAAACAGCTTCACTGTTTCCCTAGGACCTATATAAGCCTAGCCAAAAGGTACCCTGGCTTTCACTACCCAGGAAAATAATTTTGCTGTACCCCTGTCGAGCAGAGCCACAGAAGTGATCCCTGGGGTGAATTTCCTATCTCCCATCCAATCATCAAGATTTTTCTTGAAGAGTGCTAATGAGGAGCTTTGTTTGATATAGATAGGTGGATTGTTCCAGAGTATGGGAAGTCCCTGGGACAGGAATCTATCCCTCCAGCATGTTCTGTTTATTGTGGTGACAAGGTTTAGGTCCCTAGAGCATGTAGCTTGGATGGATTGGGATTTCTTTAGGTGGAGAATGTCCAACAGCTCTGGGTTTGACATAGCTTTCTATGTTAGGTAGAGATCGCCTCTGTGTAGGCGATATGCGACGGAGTAAAGCTGGAGTTTTTTGAGATGGTCTGCAAAGGGCATCTGTTTGAGGCCAGTAATCCTCAAGTAGCTTGCTATAGTTACAGTAAAGGAAAGCTTTTTTTTTTATTCTTAAATTTCATATTTTTTTTTTGGTATTCACCTTCACAGATGTCTTCAGAATTTGGTTTTCGTAATATAACGTATGATACCTAGGTTTTTCTGGTTTGCTTCCTTGGTGCTTGGGAAGAGTTGCTATATAAGAATATTAAAATTAAATGACTGTCCAGTTTGTTTACAAAAATGTCCAGTATGTTTACAAAAATGTACAGTTTAGAATTTTTTCTTGTTTCTTTCTGTTGCTATAACCTATTAAATTTTCTTTAATTGACTTGCATGTCTAGTGCATTTTTTCATTGTATTTTTGATATAATTGATTTGAATAAATATAGTACCCAATATGCTTAATTGCCCCTTGTGTGTTTTCTGTACATGTTTGATATACGTGGCTTACTGGTTGCTTTTCATTAAGGGATGACATATTTAGGGACATAGATAAGAAAGATTTATGATTACCCTTGACTTTAGATGGTATTTTTAATTTGTGTTTTGCTTTGCACTTGTTTATTGTAATTTTCAGATTTTTTCCTGATCTTTTTGAGAGAGTCTTTAATGAGAGTAGACTTTGATTAATTTCTTTTTTTTTTCTGTTTCATTTCAGAATTTATTGATACTGACGTGCCAGCAAAGTGGTTTATTTTTAAGTCCCCTAAAATAATTTGCTCTCATTCAGATTGCTTGATTTATACAAATTGTTAAAGGTGAGTAAAATTCTTTGTCATACGTAATGACTAAGAATACAGGGGAGATGGACATCTTATAGCTGAATTTCAATAGCTCATCACATAGTTTTTATTGGTTTGTATTTTTAAAATCCTTAATTTCAAAGGTACCCGTCATAGTCAGTGGAGATGCTCTAAAGGAGATTTCTGACTGGATCTGATCTGAGATGAGGATACTACAGATGCATAGCCAGCAGGTATAATGCTAAAGAGGACAAGATCAAGAAGATTTTGACCCCCTAGTGTGTTGTTTAACTTTTTGTACAGGGGAGTTAGTATTTATTACGTCTAAGAAACTTTGTGCATATTCAACATCTGTGGTATAGGTGATCCAGCTAATTGGTGGCTAGTTGATAGCATCAGTCAAAAATGTATTTTTATTTCTGGATAGTATATTTAGCACATTCATAAATAAACCTGTCATAGACTTCTGGGATAGGGATGATGGGATATATAATGCTATGAACTGATAATTTGTCTTGTTTATTACTATTTGAAGTTCAGTCAGTTCTGTGTGTCAGTTTTGGAGAATCTTTTAGACATAACAGGTTTCTGAAAAATATAAAACACTGGTAATCCTCATAAAGTTTCCATCAGTTCTGAGACTCTAATAGACATTGAATTCCATTTGAGGGAATATTGTCTTTGCATTAAAACCCACATTTCTGCTCAAGCACAGCTACAGATGTGCTCAAGTTACAGGGGTGCCTTAAGATCCAGCAATTTATTGTTAAGACTTCTGGCACTGGGCAATGTAAACTTAAAGTGGACTAGACTGGCATTTGCTGCAAAACAATGCATTTCCTGAAGGTAGACATTGCTTAAAAAAGGAAATGTGGTTATAACAAGTCATTTGGACAGTATACAGAAGCCATGGAATAAAAGTTGTAAGCCATCACTGGTGAAGCAAGGTCGGGTGTAAATCATCTCATCCCAAACTGTGACTTATTGGAACCCCTAGGAAGGCACCAGCTACTTAGCCAATTGTTAAAGCCATGTACTTTGTCTTTGTATCTGGGCATTATTCTTGCAGGAGGTGGGATTCCATGCAGAAGCAGGTTATTACCTATACTTGACATTTGGTCAGAGAGTTTAAACTTGATTCTGCACATTCCTCCTGGGTCGAGCACCTCAGGTCATTCATAACTACATGTGCTCCCACCACGTTGTGATACTTTATCATTTTAATGTACTTTTTTGCTTCCCTGGTTTGCAATTCTTGCACTTTTACTTCTCGGAGCTCCCACTTCTGAGATCCATGATTACCTTTTCCAGGACTGAACTAGTGGACTTGCAGTCTAATACTTCCTTTTAAAGTTCCAGCTGTTGTTGTATTTGTAGTTGTTTATCATCTGATAATCACACTTTAGTAGTGAAGGAATTATATTATCAAAGGGCAGCCATATGTAGGTGGGGGGACAAAGTTGTTCAGCGTTATTATATCAAAAATCCCCCATGTTAAATTTAGCCACCTTAAAATGGAATGTAGAAAATGAATTAGCATATGACAGGTACATTTTACAGTGAACCTCAGTCTAATGAACTAATTTAGATTAAGAGAAACTCAACAAAAAGGATTCTTATTTGAAGAGACAGTCTTCCACCCTCTGTGTAGGGGGCTTCACCGTTGCACCACCCCAAGTAGATCCAAAGTAAGAAAACCTCTGGGTAAATTATGAAACCTACCAACACGGTCCAATTTGCATAATGGGGCTCATTTGTTTGGTGGGTTACGGAAACTCATTCAGCCAACCAGTTTATTATCAAGCCTCAGGCTGGGTACAGCTGAAGTCTTAGTTGCATCAGGTATGGAGGGAATGCTGAATGACATGTCCCTTATAGAAGATCGCAGACATTAACAATTTAAAGCAAGATAAGTTGTATATAAAGTGACATATTGTGTATTGTCACTATGATGTAGAGCATGCAGTTGTTAAAAGTCATTAAAAAGAAGTCTCCTACAGCTATTACAGTTTTGTTTTAGCTTTTGTTTACCAGTGCAGAATAAGTACTTTGTGATGCAGAGCACTGGAAAATTTGTATTTTTAACAGCATGCTATAAAAACGGCTCTTCTGCTATTCACAATGCTTGATTTGAACTAATATTTTTGTGTATGCATATGTATGTAGCTGCATGGATATGTGAATATGCATGTGAGTTTTTATGACTCATTCCACTGCATTTCTTGAAAGTTCAAGAATGCTTTATCTTCAAGAGGTGTGCTTTAATCTGAACCTTATGGTATATGGAAAAGGGAAATCTGCTTTCTCTGTTATTGCTGCAGCAATTAATATTTTATATTAATGTATTTTTAAAAAATAAATATAGTAATTTTATACTTATTTGCAATGTGCTGCTTCTGCTGCTGTATTTTTGAAGTAATGGCATTAATACTGAGTATGGGGGTATTTGTATGCTGATTTGTGTAGTGCTCTATTATGAACTATGTGGGGGATTTTTATGCTGATTTTTGTATTACTGTATTATGAACTGTCTTCCTGATGTAGTCCCTTTTAGCAAGCTAAACATCCCAGAATGTACTCCTTCATTTCAAAGATTCAAAACAAATTTACAAAGAATGAAACTGAAGAAAAATAATAAAATATGACAATAAAACACTGCCCAAAGTAGCTAAAAGTAATTTATTTAGAACTCTAGCACCTCAGCACCAAAATGCCTTCAGTGGAGTAAACAATATATTTACAACTTCATTCTTTATGTACTACAATCAAATACTTAATTATATTCATTTAACAATCAATTAACTCATATTAAAACCTTCCAATTACAATCTAAATTCATGCCAGCAGGGGCCAGTGCACTATATTTAAGAATAAAGATAGCTTCTTTATACAAAAGCTTCTTCACTTCCATAAAAATACAGTTTTTCTGAATTTTCTCTAAAATGGTACCCTGCAAGCCCTCCAGACAACCATTGTGACACTGTAAAAAATGTTTTTCAAATTCAGTTTCAATTTCAAAACTAATTTCTTGGGGGAGCACTTCCTACACCATCTAACTCTATCTCATATCTAGAAGCTCTATTTTGCACAATAGAAAATCTGTGATTTTATGTCTACTCATGATTTCTTATTTAATGTTGCTACTATTTCTCATGTCACCCAGACTGATAGAGGGATTTTTACTGTCTTCCTTTTATTTTTTTATTAGATAACAGTACAAACTACCTGTAGGCTAGCACGTTTTGGTAACTCCCAATTCCCAAATGAATACTAAACATTGAACAGACTTCCCAGGCCATTTCATCTATTATGTCAATTAATTAAGTCCCTGGACTCCCTCCTTACCTTTCTCATCTTTAAGAGGAGTCCCTCTGTCTCACCCTCCATGTCCTGAGAGAGACTGGAGTTAACATACCATTTCCCTCACTCTCAATAACTGCTACTGCCGTGCCTCTCCTTCAACTGACCTGCCAGTATTTGGGTAGCTTCAAACTTCTGTCATGATCCTTGCCAGACCAAATGCACATTGTGTGTGCAAATGTTAATCCACATATTACTTGCCATGTGTTGCAGCTTTATATAGAAATTGTGCACCTCCTTTTTGAGGTACCCTTCCACTGAATCTGAATAACTATTTCATGTTTTAGGCTACTGGAGTAAGTCATTTATGGAAATGGCCCCTTTGGGACAGCACACTTACCTAAATAACAAAGTAATAAGGAGGTAAATAAACTAAAGTCCTTACCATGCCTTCAACCAAAGTAGAAGTAACTATACTTCCTTTCTTTTTTCATATTATGTCTGGTGGCAGTCAATGCCCCCTTCAGTCCTACCATTAATTTAATTTATTGACATGCACCTCACTACTGTGATCACAATCAATCTTAAAAATCACACCCTCATACCCTTATAACCTATCACCCTAGTGCAACTCCCAAGAAGACACGCACTCACACTCAGACAGCCATCACACACACACACACACACACACACACACATATATATATATATATATATATATATATATATACACACACACACACACACACACACACACACACACACACACACACACACACACACACACACACGTGCAATCATCCCCCTACTTCCACGTTTACTCTGAACTTACTTGCACCATAACTGCTTCCTTTTTTTTCTCCTGTAGTGGAAAATTAAACAGCTGATTGATTCTATGAATAGTTTGGCAGTGTAAATCTGAAACAGTAGGTATTTTCAGGGGAGATCACATGGCTAACTAGCATTTTCTGCTCTCCCAGACTGTGGCATTAGCGTGCAGCTTGACTAGTGGGGCTGCCCTCTGTACTGTGGCCTCTGTCAGTGGGAGACCTCCCTGTCAGGGCAATCTAGGAACATCAAAGGTTTATCAAGAGTGAGAAAATGGACAGTTTAAGGCTTCTCACTTCCAATAAGCCTTTATGAATCCCAGGGATGACTGGGAATGTTAGTATTTAACAGGCTAACAAAGGAGCCATTTTCTGATTTATAGGTTTCTGTAATGGGATGTGATACTGGTTAGACCAAACCAAGTTCCACGCAAAAAAGACTGAGTGCACGGTTCAAACCAAAATGACCATAGAACCAAAAAACGAACCAGCACATTGGGGAAAAGTGCTGGAATATTATTTATTCGTGGCAAAGTTTATTCCATATAATCCATGTATTGCAAACCGGTTTATTATATCATAGATAGGTGGACCCTTTTTTGTTACACTTCATAAATTTAATAAGATGCATAGGTTATATCCTGTTATACACATGTGTTTTGGTCTTTCATGATAGCCGACTCTAAATTAGTTAGCAAGTCACATATATAACAACACCTGTTATACACATATATATATATACTATTTGGTCTATTTTGTGCCAAACTTACTTGCAGAAATGAACAGTGCTGTGGATTTAAAAGGCATATTACAAGGTTTATCGGCAGATAAAGACAATTTGGAAGCTTTTTGCCTTAATTTAGTTGGTCCTAGTGATTCTCATATTAATAATGGAGATGCCAAACATTGCTGTGGTATACTTTCTCAAAAGATAACCAGAAATATGAAAACACTAAGAGCCAACATCTGGCATTTGAAGCTATTTAAGGCATACAAATTGAAAAATATCACACCCCGGGGATTAAGGATTCGTATCCAACCCCTAGTGAGTCTGAATGACTCCCAGCTTTCCAAAGATTGGGCAGATGCCCAACATCAAGCTTCCATGCTATTTATTGATACTTTAATCTCTTATTATGAGCGTATAATTGAATCACAGATTGTTGAGATTCACAACAATTGTCTTGAAGCTAATATCTTTGAGTCAGAGGAGTTATACAAAAAATATTTAGCAAACTTGGCTAAAGATCTAACAACACTTGAACAACAACTAATCAAAAAGAAAACATACAAATTTCAGCGGGATATTACTGATTATGAAAAGGGGAAACCATTTGTCACACAGAAAAATGTTAGGTTTTTCGATTCTAACAACAAAGCTAGTAGTAGGAGAAAAAGACCTAGGTCTATTTTAAGAAAGAACAACCAAACAACAAGTGGCACTTCTGAAGATGAGACATCTTCAGCCACAGACTATGATTGCTCTTCCAACCAGGCGTCCCCAATGGCTAAGAGGAGACCATCAGACCCTTTAGACCCAGGACACGTAGAGGTGGTAGAAAACACAAACACAGGCACACAGAGTTTACAACTGCTACTACAGAAAATTGTGAGCTAATAAACAATGTGCACAATATATCCTCTTTTGAATTGTCATCTGTTCACAATAAATTGTTAAAGAAGGGTCTAAACTTTGTACCGACTTCATTTGTTCCTGAACATACATTGGTTAATGAAATTAATGACTTTTGCCGATTGATTAACCTTAAAATATTTTTTTCAGATGGTGACAACTCGCAAAGATCCACTGGGTTTAAATTTGGTAAATCTGATTTTCAACCACCAATGGACAAACATGTAGCCATATTTAAAGAATGTGTCATCAAAGATCTACATTTTTCTCTAGGCTACCAACCTTTTAAACACAATTTAACCTTGGAGGAACAACAAGCACTACAGGAACTTCGTTCCAATCATGATATAGTGATTACACCAGCTGATAAGGGAGGGAGCATTGTAATTATGGATTACTCTATGTACCAAGCCGAAGCCCACAAACAATTGTCTGATGCCTGGTTCTACATCAACATGGTCCTTGATCCAACACCTAACTTCAAAACACATATTGATTATTTTCTGGATTTAGCTACAGAGGAGGGGATTATTGATAAACAAACATGCAAACAATTAAAAGTTGCTGAACCAATTGCTCAATATCTGTACT
Organism: Protopterus annectens; assembly: GCF_019279795.1. Taxonomy (NCBI): domain Eukaryota; kingdom Metazoa; phylum Chordata; order Ceratodontiformes; family Protopteridae; genus Protopterus; species Protopterus annectens. The sequence goes on along the minus strand of NC_056744.1, from coordinate 1,116,783,543 downwards.
TAATTCCCAAGATTCACAAACATCCTACTAATCCCCCCGGTAGGCCATTTGTTTCTGGGAGAGGTTCCCTTACCGAACCCTTATCGTCCTTCCTTACATATTATCTTAAACCTCTATTACCTATGGTAAGATTGAGGTTACAGGACACTACAGAATTTCTAAACATAATTCAGGATACACAACTGGAATCAGACTGGTGGCTATGCACATTGGATGTCTCTTCCCTCTATACCAGCATCCCACATGATGCAGGTATATCAGCCATTTGCTATTGGTTAGACAGATCTCAATTGTACACCACTGGTTTTAACAATTTCCTCATCAGACTAACAGAATATGTGTTAACCAAGAACATTTTCTATTTTGAGGGACAGGCTTATTGGCAGGTCAGAGGTACTTCTTTGGGAGCATCCTTTGCTCCCATATATGCAGAATTATTTATGGGATTTTTTGAACAACAATTTATATATGATTCTTGTAATAATCACTACATGGAATATTTAGACATTTGGAGAGGATACTTGGATGATTGTTGGATGGTGTGGCGGGGTGATAGTATACGGGTACAGGATTTTGTAAAATATTTGAACAACAATCCATGGGACGTTCATTTTACTTTAAATCAACAATATGAAGAAATTGTATTCTTGGATGTGATAGTTTTTTGACAAGCTGACCACACTTTGGCAACTAAGGTACATAGAAAATTTTCACAATACAATACACTCTTACATGCATCCAGCTATCATCCCCGCCACATCATCAACAACATCCCTAAAGCCCAATTTTTATGGATGAAATGGATTTGTTCATCCAAAGAAAACCACTCTGAATGTGTACAGGATTTGTCTAGTAGACTCATAAGCAGAGGATATCAGACACATCGTATTATTCAAACCATTAATCAGATCAAAGATGTACCCAGATCTACATTATTACAATACAAACACTCACAAGATGATGATAAACCTACTATATTTCAGCCCATTAGATTTGTCACCACATTTGGCAGTAACACATCTTTATTCAGAGACATCATTAATAATCATTGGGACATTTTGAAGGCCCATGAACACTTGAATGTAATATTACCTGATAAATGTGCTTTTTCATACCGCAGGGGCAGAACGATCCAATCTCATTTCACACACTATAAAAGATATAAGCCATCTACATCTATTCAAACCACCTTATTTGGTGACCCACTGGTAGGATGTTTTCCCTGCAATTACTGCAGTGCTTGCAGACATATTTCCAAGACCAAAGAATTTTCTAGCAGTAATACCCCAAAGGTATACCAGATTAGAATTTTTGGCAATTGCAGTACGGATTGGGTGATCTATCTGGCCACTTGTACATGTTCCTCTTTCTATGTGGGTCAAACATCCAGACCACTGAGACATAGGATAAGTGAACATCTCAGTGCCATTAGGAATCAAAAAATTTCTAATGCTCTATATAAACATACCATAACTCATCAAACTGTGCAGTTTAAATTTGTGATTATTGACAAAATTGTTTTGCATAGAAACTCTAAAGCAGGCTGGCATGACAAATTAAATAATATGGAATCCTCATGGATTACCAGGTTAAGGGCTTTGTTCAAACCTGGTTTAAATGAAATGGAGTAATGTTTGTCAGCTTATTTTTTCATGCATCATTTCTCATACATCTTTATATTTATATTTATTAAGATTGATGGTATTATCTTTTGAAAACCAAGACAAGCTTAGAGTTTTATGAACTAATTCCTAACAAATGAGAAAAGTCTTTTTGGTGTATATACACCTTTAAATTATTTGGTATATAAGCATTTACTAGGATGTGCTGTTAACATACTATTTTCTCCTTATGCACTGAAGAAGGCTAAAGATAGCTGAAACCGGTTTGCAATACATGGATTACATGGAATAAACTTTGCCACGAATAAATAATATTTCAGCACTTTTCCCCAATGTGCTGGTTCGTTTTTTGGTTCTATGTTATACTGGTTAACCTTTACATGTGTGTAATGCACATGTGTGAAATACAAAAGTCCAAAAAGACTTTTTCAAGTTTTTGGAAGGCCGAAAACAAAATGCATCGAATGTGCAATTAGCGAATGAACAGTAATGTTCGCTCATTGCAGATTTGGCATTTTTGGTGTGAGGTGCACTATAGTGAGGATCGGGAAGTGGACCCTTTCCCCACTGTAGTGCTTCCTCAGAGTTAGAATAATTAAGTAGGGGGGGTGCTGAGGGGTGCAGCCCCCTGCATTATGCTTTGTCTTTGAACTGAAGTTAAAAAATCAGCGAATCTGGTTTTCGATTTGCTAATTTTTGAACTTCGGTGCAGATCGGACTGATGACTTTCATCATTCAGGTTCACACAAAGGGCCATTTGGTATATCATCTGTATTAGTTAAAGGTTATATAAAATGTCATTTAAATCTGAGTATGTTTTTCTGAAGAAGTTTACATTGAAATCCTCCTGGATAATGATATGTTAACATGTTTGAGTGTTGTGTAGTGCTTGAGACAATAGCTGTTTAAATTTGGTGAGACAGGCTGGTGGTGGTGGTGGTGGGGATAAACAATAATTAGGGCTAGTTGTAGGGAGTATTATTCTTAGTTATCTGTTTGGCAAGTCATTTGAGATTGTGGTCATTTGTGGAACAGTAGCAACAACTTAAGATTGTGTTTCACCGTTGTGGTTTGTCTAAGGTTGAAGAGGTTGTTATAATTGGGAATTTAGCAGGTAAGGTTGGTGGTGTTGTTTTTCACTTTTTATGATTCCTACAATATCTAGGCTGTTTGTTGTGGGAAATCCTTCGGTTTGTCTTAGCTTGTTGAGTAGGCTGCCTTTGTTTATTAGCCCTATGGATAGCTGTGTGCTTTAATGTGCAGGTCTGTTAAGATATTTGGTTATATTGGCTAACTGGAGGACCTAGGTTGATTCAATGGAAATGCATAGTAAGTGTATGTTGATGAAGGAGATGAGTCATACAGTGAATTTAAGATATTTTCATTTTGTTGTTTGTGGTGTTAATTCTTCTGTTTTGATGGGTTAATAGTAAGAGGTGATGGTAGGTATATGAGTTAAGGAATGTAATGCTGATAGTTCATGTTTGTTGGGCATAGTGCTAGGTGCCACGTTAGGGTTATAATTATCAGACTGCATAGTGGTTAAAGTTTTAATAATAGTATGAAGGATGGGTGGGAGATTGGCTTGTTTGTTTCAGTTGTATTTATTTAGAGAAGAAAGAGGTTAAGGAGAAGAAACAGTAGGATAGCTTCCACAACCACAGATTTGTTAGTAAGTATAACACATTATGCTATGTTTGGGACAGAATATGAAAGTTAAACAGTTGTATTATTTCTTGTTATTATTTTTTGTGGAAGCAAACCTGTAAGTGGCTGAATGGTTTAGTTCTGCTTTATGATTTGCAGAAGCCTGAAAAGTTATTATGAAGAAGTTTAGAGCCATCTATGGTGCTTCAAATGGGTATGTTTTGGGATGTATTAGTGGGATTCATTTTGTGGGATTAAAGCAAATGATATTGGGGTGGCTAGGGAGTTTGTGGTGGGAGAGAAGCAAATCAGGCCAACAGCTGCAGCAAGCGGTAGCCAATCAGTGTGCACATGTGCACACCACTGTGCAAATGTAACATATAAATCCACATAGAAGTCAAGCTACAGAACTATTGGACAGTAAGTACTTGTGTGGGCATATCCAACCCCATACCAGTTGTGGCAGCTTGGCAGTAGTTTAGTTTAATTGCAAGCATCCACAGGTTCTTTCCTGATAGTAGTGTATGTAACTTAAAATAACTACTTTGTAACATACCTTTCCAATGTATAGGCTTCCTGTACTACTGCAACTAAAAACAACATAAATATCAAATATGAAAATCCACTCACCAAGCTGTATGTTTCTAACCCATAAAGATGGCTTGGTTTCCTTTAAAATCTTCTCAAAGTAAACTCCAGCAAACCCACTGGAACAACACACTATAAAAACTGCCAGAAGTCCTATTACTTGTGAACCTGAAGATGAATCACTTTCTTCAGAATGTGTATGTAACTAAAAAAAGAAAAAAAAAAACAGAATCTGTTAAACTTTTTCAGATATGCAGTTATTTTGTTCTTCACAAACACATAACACAGCTAAAGATAAATAGTATATGATCAGTTTACATTGCATACCCAAATACACACACTTGAGCCCCTTTGAACAAAACCAGTCAATAGCCACATAGTGCTAAAAACAGAGGGGAAATTAGCATCATTCAGTTATATTACATTATATTATATTATCTAATATGTAAATGCATACTTTAAAAAAGTAAGAACCATCTTTTTGTATAAATCAGTTGTACAATAGTAATGTTCATCACTCAATTCACTTTTAGTTCTACATATATCCACAGTATATCATAGGCTTTTATATATATTGACTTTTGCCTTGTCCTCGATTTAATGCCCTTTTTAGTCAATTTCAGTACTCAAAAGCTTCCAACATAACAAAATAGAATCTGGATAACATAAAAGCAATACCAAAATACTCTATAGGTTTAAAAAAGAAAAGAAAAAAATGCACTCTCTTCAAGCACACCTTAGCCTGGAAAATATTAATACATGCTTCATCAAAGAGACCTGGTTCAAGACCATTCAGAGCACCTTACCAATGCAGGGTTTCAATGCCTATCGCACTTTCAGGTCCACTGCAGTAGTTGAAGATGTTAAAGGTTGAGGTATCTCCAAATTTGTAAAAAATGCACTTCACCTGCAGACTAGTTAGCAAAGTAATGAAACTCATTCATTTCCAGCATGCTCTTAACAAGAGCTCTTATAACATTATGGCTAACTATAAAACCCACCTCTATTGCCCCCTCAATCCATGACTCCTACCTGATTAGTATGGAGTCCCTAAGCATTAAGCAGAACACCATTTTCCTAGGGGACTTCAACTACCTCTCCGTTAACTGGGAAATGTATACATCCTCTAACATCTATGCTCAGAGATGTCTGAACTTCATCAGTACAAACTCTGGAGCAGTGAGTCTGCAAACTGACTGGGAGTGATGAGAGGGTGGCCTAATGGTTAAGGTGTTTGCCTTACAAACACAAAGTGCAGTGTTTGAGTCTCACAAGGGATAATTGGCTAGGCTTAAAATGGCTCGCAAGGGCAGTTAGCTTAGTACTAATCTATGAACCTATGAACCTATGAATTGGTCCTCATCAATATGGGACAGCTCTACTCCTTAACAATTGGAACTCCTTCTCTGGTCAAATTGGACCTCAAATCAGTTACATTCATCTAATGCTGAAGCCAGTAATATTCTCCAGTACCGCAGTATTCAGAGAGTATGCTAAGGTTAATCCAATGAAACTGAATGATGACCTGGTAATTTTAACATTACTTCCAACTTACAATTGGCAATTAACGATAACACACATTATAATAATTCTAACAGCTTAAGAATTCCAAGTACCTACAATCCAAAATTGCAACCAACGCTCAGTACATTTGAGCAAATCTGTGAAATCAACACCTATTTTTTGCTTGACAAATACCCTAGGGAACAATATTACAACCTATATAAAAAATAAAAGGAATTTTTACATAACTGAAAATCTGCTGAACAACTCTGTATAATGTGACCTGATGAAGGTGGAGGACTAATCCTCATGAATCAAATAGATTATGAACAAAGACTGTTTGATTTGTTGTATGATGACACATACTTGGAGGCTTCAATCAATGAGATAAATATGTCATACCAAAAGATCGAGTTTTACCTTTATGACATGCTAATGCAAGGACGAATAGACCCAGGTGAATATAAATTTATGCACACAAAACAAAACACCAAAGATACCAACTATATTTGGTGTCCTCAAGATCCATAAATCCTTGATTGAACTACCGTTAAGACCTATAGTGAATGGAGGGAATTCTAAAACCAGCTGTATCGCTAAATTCATTAACAGACAGTTAAAAGATTAAGTCATAAATATTCCACATATATGCAAGGATTCATGAAACTTTTTGGATAAATGTCAGCAGCTGGATGATCCCATAGATTTAACATTCATCACTATCACTGTTAAAGACTTGTTTAGCTGCATTCCTCATGACACAGGACTCAAGTGCTTTTCTTATTTTCTATCCAATAATTTGGCATTACAACAAGACAAGGTCAACACATTGAGTTTATAAATGGAATTTGCCCTGGATAATAATTATATTTACTATGAAGGCCACTATTTCAAAAAAAAATGTCTGGGATAACAATGGGTGCAGGCTGTGAGCCACTTTTTGCCAATATTATCATGGCATCATGGGAGACCAAATTTTTTATTCAACAGGTGCATTTACCAATAACATCAAAATGTACATCTGTTTTTTGGACAACATATTTGTTGCCTGGGGAGGACCTGCTACCAGCATTGAGTCATTTATACAATATATTAATAATACTACAACCTTCTTAAAATTTACATATACTACTGGATTTGATTCAATAGCATACCTTGATATAAAAATTTCCTAAGGTCACAAATTCGGGAGGTTAACTTGCAGTATTTTTAGGAAACCAACATATTCCAACATGCTCTTACATTTTACCAGCAGTCACCCTTACCATCAGAAACATGCCGTAGTTAAAGGACAGATGAAAAGGGCTGCTAGAATAGTGTCTAAGGATGGTGAGTTTCCAAAGGAATGTGGTTTACTGTTCACAATGTTTAAAAACAGAGGATATCCTGATAGTATTGTATTACTATCAAACAAGAGATAAAACAAACTTCTGGGATATATGTCCCCCCTCTTTCATAAAAGAATAAATACACAGTATTTATCATCATCTATCAACACCAGTGAACTTCATATGACTACTAGTGGTGCTAAGACTAATAATAGTAAGAGCGAAGATGTTGGTAATGTATTCTCACATCCTTTTGTCACCACTTACAATGTTGATAGTTAAAAAGTTGCCAGTATCTTGACAAAAAATTGACAACTTATTCAAAATGACAGAGACATTTATGAAATATTAGGAGCATGACCAAAAGTCATATATAAAAGAAATAACAACTTTAAGAACTATTTTGATAATATCTCTCAAAGATGGAAACAAAAGCTAGGAAAAATGTCAAAATGTGGAGCTTACGCACAGTGTTGTTGCATTAACCGAACAGAAGCCATACAAGTGGGCAGAAAGAAAAGATATGCCAGAGGCTGTTATAATTGTCAAATTAAGCAAGTCATATATATTGCAATATGTAACACATGTTCAATATTTTACATTGGAAAAACTGAAACACAAAACTTAAGTGTTCCTATAGACCATCATTATTGCACCACCATTGATTGTTATTTGGTTTGAACAGATCGTATACATAAAGCGTTCTAATTTAAATTTACATTTTATGTCAGATATTTTATATTTCTTCCCATCTTTTACAATCCAAGTTCATATGTTTCTTTGTGTTTAAAGTCCAGTGTTTTTCTTGAATTATAATTACATAATTACTATGAATTTCTCAACAGCTGTTGCCATAGGGAATCACTGACCATGAAATCAGTGAAGTCCAAACTGGTAACAATGTTTCTTTAAAGTTTTAAAGTGAACATGTGACTGCAAAGCTATAAAATAATCAAGATTCAATTACATTTATCTGATGAAGTCTAAACAAAAATGATACGAAAGTGCTTATCCTTTTCTTGCTTTTAATAATGTTAATGTATTACATTAATTAACTTGGTTGGAATAAAACATTTAGCTGGTTTGCATCATACCTGGTGAATTTTTATTTATTTCTAAAGATTCCAACAGATAAATAGCCTCATAAGTAACTATGAATCGGTTTAGGTGTGCCTCTTCTACAACAGCAGAGACTGATCTTTTTTGATGAAAACTGGCTTATTCCTATCACTCTGATAGGACCAGAATGAGGAGATGAGGCAGTGGTAATTTCAGGTGCTCAATGAAGTTCTGACTGTAAGCTACAGCTATGAAGAGCTTATCATGAGACCACATCAATATCTGAACTGCCAACCAGAAGAATGCATCCTCATTCCGTGAGATGTTCTTCATGAAAAGGGATGCTTACAATAAGTTTTGACCAACTGAAGTACTCCCCCCACCTATTCTTCAACCTCAGTCCATTGTGCTGGAAGAAATTGAGTGAAGTGTACAAACAAATACATTTGCTCATCTTTCAAGCTGACCCCTTTTATTATTCAAGCTATTCTTTATTAAATGTGAAATTGTCATAACATGATTCCTAATAACTAAAATACTACACTGTCCTTCCTCAATGTTTCTGGCCAAAAGTAATATCTATGTCTGAAGATAACCTTACACTTGGATTCTGTTTTACATCATCAAACCCAGCTCATTTTAAAACTGTTGCAAAACAAATTGAGATGGTCTTTTGAACTGCTTAAGGTGGGAAGAAAAAGCAAATGGTATATGGATTCTAACTAAAGAGATATGAACTTTTATCCAGGGCAGCCTCAGTTAACATATACCCACCACATTTAAGGAACTATGACTGTCCTGCCATTAATCACAATGCCTTTCAGGGTCTCTATGAGTCTATAGTCTGTTGGTACAGTCACGCAGGAATATATACAAGGCAGCCACAATAAGGGGAACAGACAAGATTTAAAGAGGAGACATTTCCTGTGCAATTACTTTCTCAACAGTTTACTTCTTAACTGCCCCTTAAATGATAATTTCTGATCTCATAAAATTGTCCATCACTTGTAAGTGAATCGGTCAAATCACCAAATTCAGTCTTGTGCTCTGCATTTAGGATCTGTCAAATAAACCTGAATATTTTCTTAAATACTTTGACTTCAGATAACATCTGACATGCATTAGACAATCCTTTAGCTTTCAACATATTTAAGAGTTGCTTTTTATGACCAGAATTTTGTCTTTATTTACTGCTCTCTAAAAGTGTGTTAAATATTTTGATGGCTTCCTCAGTATGACTTTAAAAGTCATTGCTAGCTGGATACTTTCAGATTTGTTCAATGCCATTTGCAGTTAAATAAAATGCAAAAAGGCTAGAATTTAGGACTCCCAGTGTTTTGAAAGCTTTTATATAGTTTTAGAGATGGTGGGGGTTGTAGATTTTTCATTTTAAATCAACAATCAAAGAAATAAAGAAAACTATGTTGGTGGCTCTCTGTAGAGCAAATCTGATAATATGAGTGCGAAATTTGTAATTGATTTTGCAGTAAACTTTAAATAATTTTGGGAAATTTTGCCAGGATGAAAAATTAAACTAATGGCAGAGCAAGCACAATGGAAAGACTGATTGATTTTGCTTTTACAATTCTCATTATATTTCATCCAGAAGCAGCAAGCTAAAAGTCAGAGAAAAATAAATAAATAAATAAATACTGCTTCTCAGCACTTATTTCTTCTGAATTGCTTTTATTAGTTTTGTCAACTTAAGCAGCATATCTTATGGTGTCTCCACTTCTGTCATTTTGCCAGATCTGCACAATAAAGCATTAAAATAACACAGTTCAGGATGACTAAGAGAGAAAGAGAGAGAAACACATACACATATGTATGTGAGCGAGCACACACACACTATACATGCACACACACACACACACACACACACACACACACACGCACGCACGCATGCACGCACGCACACACACACACACACACACACACACACACACACACACACACACACACACACACAGAAGAGATGCTTTTACTACCGTAACTTACTGAAGAAAGAAGTCCTGGCGTATATCACTGACTCACATCCTAGGTATTACATTTCTTAAACTTATAACAGTTGTTCACTTACCTAGTATGTGGCAATGTCCCTGGTCCTTTCCTTCACCATTGCTACTTGTTAATGTTAGCTAGTTAAATGGCTTTATTGTCATTTGGATGGAACTTGATACATTTTTTTCTCATATACTCTTTTAAGTTCTTATCCTCCAACATGCTGTCTTATTTTTACTAATCAGTCCCTTTTACATTTCTTTGTAGCTATAGCTCTTTGTCATCTCTTTCAACACTTTCCACTTTTCTGATAAAGGCCTTCATTCCTTTTGTCACTCGATCCCTTATTAAGTCTACCACCTCCATTGTTCCCAGCACTTGCCATCCTTACTTATTAATGTTTGTCTTTCCTTGTGTTTTATAATTTTTCTTCATGCTTGCTAATCTCTTTTATGTAGCACATCTCACTATTACTGCAGCAACAGTGAAACACATAGCTGCATGCTCACTTTTTGTGTGTGTCTGTATTACCAGTTACCCCAGACTTTTTGTAAGTAGCTGTTTTACCTCTTATACCTGTCATCGCGTGTATATTTCTTAAGAGGAGGTTAAGGATAGTCCTCTTACTTTTGGATGGTATTCCCTTTCTGCTGTAGTCTCAGTCCCATTAGAGGTCCTATTAGTTCGTTTCTCTCTTTTCCCAGATGGTAGCACATCTTATTTCACAAGCGAAGATTAATGTCCCTTTAATTTGTTGCTCCTCTCCAGTCCTTTGCCTATCTATTAATCTTGTATTAGAACCTGTTATCCTTTCTACTCTCTTGGCCTGGTGACCAGGACAATACAGCCAGCTAACAAGGATCACTCACCTGCGTCTCAGGAATGAAGTCCAACATCTCAGTCTTTCTTTTCTAATACACACTGTAATATTTTTTGTGCATGTACAACTGATTAACTTTTTGCTAATACTCTGGCACTGCAAAAGTCACTCTCCATTGATTTTCCACTGCTGTCCTCTTCATTGTCTTGTGCTGTTGCTGTGTCTTCATTAATGGTGCTTGTTTTGCATCTCATCACCTCATTTGAAACAAGCTCACACAGATCAGCTTTAAGAATAGCTTGCTTGTGGACTTTGTGTAAGCCCTTAGTCACTACTCAATTAGTCTTGCATTGCTTCACTACTCATAAATACAGAATCAGACGAAGTCTTAGCAACATGATACACCATATCAGAAAACACTAAACACATATGCAAAAATATATATTCTTTTATGAAAAGGAAGTTAAAAGCAATCTAGCAATGTTTAATTTCAGCTACATACCTGAACAAGTGCAACTCCAGCCATTAAAAGTATTAGAGCAATCCACTGATAAATACTTAGTTTTTTGCCAAGCATGGTCACAGAAAACATTGCAGTTGTGATAATTTTGAATTGGTTTGTTACCTATAGGACAGTAAAATAGATTTTACAAATCAGTGGTACTAGAAATTATAAGCAGTCCTGATAGTATTTTTTTTAATTTTATCATAACTACACAATCGTATCCATTATATGTTGATATATACAACTTAATGTCAGTTTGAAAATAAATGAAAAAATGACTGTTATACTAAAACTATAAAGTGGAAGTGCAGCAACTTATATGAAATCTCAAGTCATTAAGAAAATCCTTAGCTATAGCATTCGGATGTAGTCTGTAACATAACAAGGGGCCTGATTCCAAAAGAGTTGCTTTCAGTGTAAGTTTGCTCTGATTCCAAAAGACCTGCTCTCTTTGTAAATGACTTACTTCAGTGTAAGGCCTATCTGTTGTTAGGTTTACTACAGGGACCAGAATCTGAAACACCTGCTCTCAGCTAGCTCTTAGTATAAGTGGTCACTTACACTGAAAGCAAGTCTTTTGGAACCAGGGCCAAAGAAATCAACTGACAGTCTTTCAGTTAAGCACAAAATAATATTTTTACTTGCCGGTCTGTTATTGCATTTAATTCTTGTAGCTAGCTCTTTGTTATAACAGACCTTTGCTGACACTATGATTTCTTGCTGGCCATTTGTGCATTACAGAATGCTCCTAATCCTCTCGGCACCTCTGCCTTAAGGAAGAAATAATCACCAGCAGTCTGCTAACTGAAATGATTGGATTGCATCTTCAGACATCAAAAAATGCCAAAAAAGAAGAAAAATGCAGAGTGTTGTGCCTTACTAATAGGATTAAATCCAAATGGATAAAGACAAATAGTAAAGAGGAAAGCATGTTCTTCCAAGGCACAAGACATACAGAACAGCAAATTACTAAAGTCCTTAACCGACTAAAAGTGTCATACAGAATGTCTCATCTTTTGTCCTTATAAGCTAAACAAGGAATTGTAATCAATATACTGCTAGCAAGACTTGAATATGCTTTGACTATTATAGCTCCACATTCTCAAGACAATATAGCCCTGCAACAAACCAAAGATAATAAAATATTAAGATGTCCACTTCTGGACCAAATTCATCAGCATTATAGTGTTGCAGTGCAAATGATTAAGTGGATGTCAGTAGAAGTTATACTTAGTTTGTTACTCAATAACCTCATCTTCAAACTAATGAATGGCAGGTATTGTCTTCCACTCAGAAATAAGATCCTTGTTACTCTACTTTCAATTTGAGAAGCCAATAGCTCCAGATGCAAAAACTGGCTAACTTAGCTGCTACAGAGAAAGCATTTAGCAAAGTTACTCCTAGCCCTTGGAATGTGTTGCTAGAAAATATGTGAAACAATAACAGCCTTCCAGTATTTTTCAAACTGCTAAAGTCTCATCTTGTAGATAGATATAAGTACAGACTTCCTAGTGATAGTGTTTAAGCCACAGTTGCAAATATTCTACTGTATAAATGTATACTTTTACTGGACTTTGTGGCTTAATGGCTTTCTCATTCTGCTATGAAGCACTGACTTCCTTAAAGTCAACGAGCCAAGAGGATGAAAAAAATATGCCCAAAATACAGATGAGCAAAATAATACATTTTAATTGTTTTCGTGGGGGGGGGGGGGTAATTCCCCCCATTCACTTCCCCAAACTTACATACACAAATTCCATGACTGCATCAACTCAAAGAGAGAAAAGCCCCAATACAAGTGAATCATTGCTGCCACACACTTAGAAACTGCACCAGCAATGACTTCCCATGGGAAACACTGTTTGGCATCATGCCTTTTTTTTTTGCACGCTACACAATTTCACCTCAAGCAACTGTAAGAACACTGGCTTTGTGACTTATTAGTAGCTTGGGAACTCATTCCATAACAGCTAATATCAGTTTGCAAATCTGTCAATATTTGCTTTTTATATAGGGTATATTGTAGTTAGGGGAATAACTTTCATCATCATCATCATCATCGTCATCATCATCCCTGTCATTACCATTATTGTAATCATTATTATCATCATTGTGATGAAAGGAGATACTGCCAGCCCAGCTCGCTGAAATTTTGTAAATAATTATATGTCATTTGTGAATATTGACATGATTTATATAGAAGTGTGACAAAGGGAGATGCTGCGAGCACAGCTGTCTGGAATTTTTAAAATGGTTATGTGTAATTTGTGAATATTAACATGATTCCAATAAGATGCTTGCATTATAACTGTATTAGAACTGTATGTTATGTGTATATCAAAGTTGTTTGTACAGACGTGTGCTGAAAAGGGTTTGTAAAGTACTGAGCTTAAAGATGTATATACAGTGTGTCCTGCTGGAAGAGAACAGAAATGTACATACACTATTCTAACAGTTTCAAAGTATATACTTTAACAGTGGAAACTGGGACACAGGAGGTTAACCTCAGTCTAGTAAATTTCAGAAAAATAACTGAAATTAAATTACTTTATAACAGAAATGAGATAATGTCTGTGCTGAGAAGCTTTCTGTATTGTCTTGGAAGTGTTTATTGTTTTATGACTTCCAGTCTCTGACATAGCTCTCAGGTCTATGTATTTTCACAGGTAGATGCTAAATGCTACCAGCTTCCATTTATGGTTGTTTTGGGCCTGGGGACTAGAAGTCAGATGACAAGAAAGTATGTCATTCTGCAAGCTAGCCCAGCAGTAATATTTGAGATTTTAATTCGAGAACTGTCTGAAAGAGACAGCATTCTATATTTTAACTTAGACCTGATAAATCAAGATCCACTCACCACATCTGCCTTGTTTTGCAGTAAGTAGGTTCTTAGGTCATAGTAATTCTTTTAGATATAGTCAGGAATATAGAAAAGCTTAGCTTAGATATTTTCCTTTATTTATTTGAGGCTGTCCTGCAATATTGTTTTAAATATTTCCTGTGATTTTGAATTCTGATGTCACTGTAAATATATATTTAGTATTCTCTTGTTCTTTTATTATCTATTAGTAAATATATTTAAACATTTCACTGTGGCTGATCCGTGTACAGATATTTAAGTTGTGAGAGTACTTGCATATTTGTTTGGTGACACTCTGTGGGTCACTCCTAATAGCCTTGCTCTTGGTCAAACTACCATTTGTGTTAATAGTAATATTACAAATTAAAATTGGGCACCCTTTGTTAAGGGCCTTAAAGTATTTGATAAGAATGGCTGGTGGCAGTGATAACTACCTTATAGTCTGGGCAAAAGGGGGCATAGCTAGTAAACCTGTGCCAACCTTTCCCAGGTGTTTGTGTATAAATCAAACCTCAAAGAGTGTGTGTGTCAGCTACTTTGGCAGAGACACGAAGCACAGGTTAGACAGAGAGGGTGCTGGAGTTCTTTGCTTGGCCACTCAACTGAGATCTCAACTACTCTATAGCTATGTCAGTGGGGATTCTCATTGGGGATCTGGAGAAAGAGGGAGAAACCAGCCCTGATCTGACTGTTGTCTCTGTGTGCTCTTAAGGAAATTTCACTTGATGCAGAAAGCTGCATCTGGAAATACTGTGTGCGTGTATATGTGTGTGTGTGTGTGTGTGTGTGTGTGTGTGTGTGTGTGTGCGTGTGTGTGTGTATACTTGTCATCCTCTCAATGTACATCTCCCACTGGTGCCAGTGGTGAGGATTGAGGCTCCTTGATTACCAGTCCAGTGGTGGGGCATCACATTTATTGGTGGCAGTGGTTGGATCACTGCATCACATATTGGGATTCAGTGGTGTGGATATTGAACTCCTGTAGCCTGTAAACAATGGTAACTAAAGAAGATGTTTGTTCTCTCAAACAACCACCCAGTAGACATTCAGAGTTTCATATCACAATAGTTTTATTTATTTTGTGTTAGCTTAGTTAGTCAGGGAGAGAAGGCAAGTATGTCAGTAGAGGAGTATGGCAAGCTGTCAAGGAGCCAGTTGGCTGAGATGTGCCAAGAGAAAGGACTGGTGCATGGAACCTGACTAAAGCAGAAATGATTGCAACCTTATTCACAGCTACATCACAGACCATCAAGCAGGAGAACAACCAGACTGGTACTGGGGATGTACAACTCTCAGAAAATGGACAGTTCAACCTTTCCACAGAGGACTTAAAAATCCATATGGAGATAAAGAGTTTGAACTGGAAATGAAATGGTTAGAACTAGAATCAGCAGAGAGGCTGCAGCATTTCTAGGCTGAAGAAAAGGAGAAACAGATGGCATTAGAATCAGCAGAGAGACTGCGACATCTGGAAGCTGAAGAAAATGAGAGGCAGAGGCAACATTAAAAGGAGATGCTGACTTTTCACCAGAGTCATGGAGGTAATGGTGAAAGGAGTAACCAAACCACAGAAGCAACAAAGGTCAGTAAATTTCTTCCACATTTTACAGAGGGTGATAATTTTAATAGTTTTATTCATATGTTTGAAAGGGTATGTAAACAGTATAATGTTGACCAAGGGCTTTGGGTATGGTACCTGACTCCCTTACTCCATGATAGAGCTGTAAATGCTGTTTGTA
The DNA here is from genome assembly GCF_019279795.1 of Protopterus annectens. NCBI lineage: Eukaryota > Metazoa > Chordata > Ceratodontiformes > Protopteridae > Protopterus > Protopterus annectens. The sequence goes on along the minus strand of NC_056744.1, from coordinate 1,116,767,871 downwards.
AATTGTCTGATGCTGATTGCTTAAATTATAATACTGTTAAAACTGTTTATTACAGTGTTTTAAATAAACACCTGAAGCTTATAGAAAAACATTTTGTGAGCATAAACACTAGGCAGATGAAAGTGTGTGTGAATATATTGCTGAGTTAAGCAATTATTTTCATAGATGGGTGAGTGGGTGTCAGGTCACCGCTTCTGAAAAGCTGGCAGACCTTTTGGTGAGGGAACAAGCCCTTAGGACTTTGTCTGAGGACATGAGAATCTGGTTAGCAGATGGGGAATGTAATACCACAGATGAGTTAGGGAAAAAGGGAGACCAATACCTAGTAAGCAGGGCATCACTGCACAGGAAAGTGATACCCAGTGCTGCACATGGGTATAAGGCAACCCATGGTGGGCAGCCTACACTGTCCCAACAGAGTCTGCCAGTAGCAGCAGAAGCCACTAGTTCAGGTACACAGCCAGAACCAGGGGTTAAATATTTTAAATGCAACCAGTGAGGCCCCGTAGCATATAGATGTCCATGGAGGCAAGGTAGGGAACAAAAGGTAGGAGAGCTAGTAAGTGGGAATAACAGAATGCCATCATTAAGTTGTCTGCAGACAACAAGGGTACCAGACTACCACAAGAGGTTATATCCTAGCTTAGTAGATGGAAAACAGGCCACTGTTAAGAGAGACACAGCCTCTGACCCAACCATTGTGAAGCCTGCAATGGTTACAGGGGAGCACTGCTTCCTTGGACTGTCTACTCCAGTCAGAGCTTTAGGAGGGACCCCATTCCAAATACTTTTGACTAGGGTTCACCTTGAGTGCGAGGGTGGAAAAGGAAGCAAGCAAGTAGGTGTGTTTGAGGATATGCCTGCAGATGTCCTGATAGGGAATGATTTTGATAATGCAGTACCTTGTGTGCATGCAGTTACAGACAGTCAGGCTTGGAGACATGCATGTGGGTCTGGTAGCCCAGGGTGGACCCAGACAGACTGCACGCTTGAAGCCAGGACTGGTGAGGTTGCTACTTCAGGGAGGGAGCTACACTGTAGCACTGAGATTGAAGGTGAGCCACAGCTGCTGGTGGATACTGATGTTCCCTTGGACAGAGTGATCGCAAGGGAGAGGTGAGTAGTAGTACCCAGGCTGACTACTGCTGTCAGAGGATAACAGACTTCTGGTGGAAGGCAAGCTGGGAAGGGTTACAAAGAGAGAGTTACGACAGGCTCAGCTCTCAGATCCTATATTACAAGGCCTGAGGGAGGTCGCTAGTGAAGCACCAGATTCTCAAGGAAAGGGGGAATCTGTATACTGGGACAAAGGGTTACTGTATTAAGAGTGGATCCCTGAGGGAGGGCTAGAGTGTGAGAGAATACAACAGTTGGTTGTGCCCAGAGCCTACCATCTGGCACTTCTAGTAATAGCCCATGACATTCCCTTTGCAGGTCATATGGACATAAAGCATACAAAGAGACATATTATGCAGAACCTAATTTGGCCTGAGATTTCCAGGAATGTAACTGGGTACTGTAGGACCTGTGAGCACTGCCAAAAGGTAGGCAAGGCAGGAGACAATGTGAAAGCCCCTTTGATGCCTTTGCCTGTGATTGAGGAGCCATTTTAGAGGGTTGCTATGGATATTATGGGGCCTCTGAGTTCCCCAGGTTCTACAGGAAGGAAGTATATCCTAGTGGTGGTAGATTATGCTACCAGATACCTTAAGGTGGTGGCTCTGTCCTCCAGTGTGGCAAAAAGGTGGCAAATGTTCTGTTAGAGATTTTCAGCAGGGTAGGTTTCCCAAAAGAAATACTGACTGACAGAGGTGTCAGTTTCATGGCAGACCTGCTGGCTTGTCTGTGGAAGCATTGTGGAGTGAAGCATCTAAAGACCACCCTTACCATCCCCAAACAAATGGTCTTGGGGAGAAATTAAACACTGCACTAAACACCATGCTAACGGCATATGCAGACCAGTTTAAGAGGGATTGGGACAAATATTTGCCCCATCTGTTGTTTGCTTACATAGAGGTGCCCCAGGAATACACAGGTTTTTCACCCTTTGAGCTGCTGTATGGGCATAGAGTGAGGGAACCTCTATATTTGATTTGTGATGAGTGGGAGGGACAGTGTGAATCCCACAATGAGTCTGTTGTGGCATATGTCCTAAACCTCAGGACAAGGCTCAGGGAACTCATGGGCTTGGCCCAGGAAAATCTGTCAGAAGTCCAACAGCAGAAAAAAGTCTGGTATGGCAGGAAGTCTCGCACTAAAGAGTATGCTGTGGGGCAGCAGGTTATGGTTCTGATTCCTGTCAGACACAATAAGCTGCAGGCAGCTTGAGGGGGACCCTTCAAGGTGGTAAGAAAGGTCAGTGATGTTAGCTACATGGTAGAACTGCTAGGCAGGAGGCAGTGGCACAAACTGTACCATGGAGGGCCTGGTGCTAAGCATTTGCAGTACAAGACAGGAGGAGTCTGAGGGGGATCTATGGCTATAGGGAGCCAGCCAGCCAAATCCCAAATTACTATGGTGGATCCTAGGATTGCAGGCATATGATAGGACAGGGCAGCACTGTACTGGAGTTAGCAATGCCAACGCAGATGGTCTCTCAAGACAGGGAATGGGGTAAGGTATTCCCAGATAGGTTCAACCCTCTCAAGCAATGTTTCTCAAAGGTCACTTGAGAAACTAGCTTGAGTCTTTGGGGGGAAGGATGTCATGAAAGGAGATACTGCCAGCCCAGCTAGCTGTAGTTTTGTAAATAATTATATGTCATTTGTGAATATCAACATGATTCGTATGCTTGTATTACAAATGTATTAGAACTGCAAGTTATGTGTATATCAAACTGCTGATACAGAAGTGTGTGTTGAACAGGGTTTGTAGAGTACTGAGCTTAAAGATGTATCCACAGTGTACCCTGCTGGATTTGAACAGAAATATATATACACTATTGTAACTGTTTAGATGTATATATTTTAATGATGGAAACTGAAACACAAGAAGTTAATTTCAGAAGAATAGCTGAAAATTTAAATTACTTTATGACCACGTAATAAAAAGATGTTCCCTCTCAGTTTCAGAGCAGTAACAGAAACGATGTCTCAAACTAGAAGTTTTTTTGTATTGTCTTAGAAGTTTTTGTTTTATGACATATTATGTGAAAGCGCTTGTGTGACAATAAAGAAGACTTCTTATACTTTTATTCTTCGATTCAAGTCTGCTTTTTTACCTTTATTAAAGACTGAAGACTGCTTTTTACTTTGATTTGGACACTGGAGCCTAACCTCAGCATTTTTTCTGGATCATCATAATCATAATTACATTTTTATTTTTTCTCTGTTTCTCAGTGAACAAATTTCTTATTCTTCATATTTAATAGGAAATGTCTATTTGTTTCAGGTAAATGAAGTACTTAGCAAATAAATATGCATGCATCTAGTTTACTACTGTGTATTTATATCAGATGTTCTTGCTTTATGCTTGTTGCTGCCATTTGTCCCATGTCAAGACTGAAAACAGTCCACTTACTCAGTTAACAAAGAAAATAAGTAAATAGCTAAAATAAATAAATAACGCTGAGCTTCAGCATAATAATAGTCATTTTTAGTGGGGTCTTTTCTAGTAGTAGATAGCAACATGATAGTCCCATGCAGTAAAAAACAAACACAGTGATGAGGTGATAGGGTGTAGGTGTCTTGTTCTTTCAATCATTAGCAGCAGCTACACATTAGAAAAAAAAAATCTTCCAAGATACTCCCTAAATTAGATAATATTATGGATGCCAAGTCAAGAGAGCATATGAGTGAAGTTGAATTCAATCTTCTTTGAAGATCTTTTGGGAAATGCTGAACACAATCATGAAAAAACATTTTACAGCAGTATAACCATGGACATGCTATGACCATTGTAATCAGATGCAGATGAAATAAATTGCAGTTTGGTTGACCTGACATGAAGTAAATGAAAATACATTTTATATGACATATGTTTTGGGGAAAGATGTGGATGACAGATTGTTTTTTTTTTTTCTCAAATCCAAGTTCCTTTAGGGACAGGTGAAAAAAATAATGTTAATTTGTTGTTTTGGGGACCTCACAAACCACAAATGTCCATACATTCTGAAGCTACTGAGCCTTTCTCCCTCAATAATTAAATAATCAAAGCACAGAATGAAGCAGATGTCCCAATAAAAGTTTCTTTTTTTTATATCAGGGTCTTTCCTTCCCACACATGCACACATACGTATGTTGATCCACTGTGAAAAATGAATGCAGCCCCAGACAGCAAATCGACCAAGTCAAATTCTTTGAATGTTGCAGCCACTGAAACTGCAGATGATGCAAGTTTAAATATCTTACTGACATACAGTAAATTCTGAAAAAAAAATCTGTGAAAAAAATGGCTTGCAAAACTGTGGTCTTACAGTACAGCCACCTAATATAAAACTATTCCAGGGAATGCACTTTCAGGGACTTGGGATCAGAGAAATGTGACTCCCAAGAATAACTTTTCTCTCAAAGGTAGGCCCTAAAGATATATACTCTGATGACCAGGGTTGGATCCAACAGTGGGTGACCTAAGCAGATGCCTAGGGCACAGTGCTGACTGGCGGGGGAGGGGGGGTTGTGTACTATGTTAAATTAAACATAAAAGAAAAAAAAAGTTTTCCAATACTGCTCATTGTCCAAGGCAGGCTGTTGGTTTTCACCTCTGCATGCTGGCTCCAATCTCTTATCTGTCTCCAGTTTTGAAGAACATCTTAGATTTTGTATCATATTTATGCCTTGTCCTTGAAAAAGTCATTTAACCAGACAGTGCTTTGAGGCAACTGGAAACTTGGGTTAGGTTCCTCAGTGGTCCCCTGCATTGCAAGCCTCATAGCTAGCTATAAATCACAGTACTTATGTTGTATGAAGGAAATCTGATTGTAGTAAACAGGATCATCATTCTATGAGCCTTGTTCTTTGGATGTGATCACTCATTTCCTTAATATTGACAGTGTGTTTGTTATATAATTACAAATAAATTGGACATCATGTAGTCTATGAGTTTAATGTTAATATATCAGCCATGAATACATTTTTAATTTAACTTGATTTTTTGCAAACAGGTAGGCATGAAATACAGTGTTTGTCTAGTGCTTATTGCAGATGAGTAGGGTTGCGAACTGTCAGAGATGATTCCTGTAGTTCGTGGCTTGATACCCAAAGCCTTCATCTTCTATGTGACTCTGCCAAGTTACGTCATCTGGTGAACCAAATCACTAACCCCAGGAGATTCACACAACACCAGCGAACCGTAAAATAAAGCACCACAAATATGAGGAATGAGATACATTTTAATGAATTAAAACTATAAAATTCAATAAATGTTAAGCGCTTTCATTCTAAAACATAAAGGACTTTCTCAAAACAAAATAACCATCATTCCATGCCACTTTTATAAGTTATCTAATTAAAAACAGTTAAACTCAATTAAAAAATCAATTAAGCAACAATTCAAAAATTTAAAGTGCCAGTCTAAAAGTAAACATATAATGCATGTAGACTGCATATAGACATACTTTCTCTGTACACAGTATTAATATGGTCAACATATCAATTGAAAAAAGTTACAGAATGATTGAAAACTATATAAGTATATAAATGTATAAATGTATACAAATATTAAAGTTTAGCAGACCACAGCTTTAACATGTGAACAACAGAAATAACTTCATTTAACCCAGGATTCTTATTTTGCTTGTAAAGACAATTGCGAGAAAATTTCTCTGTCTTACTAGTGTTCACCCCTCAGATTTTTGTATACTTGTTCCAAATATAGAACTTGAACTGGCTCTCAAAAACACAAACTCTTGAATGCTTGGTTAAGGAATTGGGCTCAGTGTTATTGGTAATTTGGTTAAAAACAGGAATAGGAAGATTTTTAATCTCACCAAAGCAGAAAAAAAAGTTTTAGATAGCTGGGTGCATAATACTAACATTTGTATTATGAAACCCGACAAACGGGGTGGACTTGATATCATGGACTCTGTTGATTATTTGGACAGGATGGTTTAAATGTTATATCAAGAAGAAATTTATTTGGCTCTGTCTAGAAATTTTTAACACATCCTATGAGAGGATTGAATTATATGACATTTTGATGCAAAACATTATTGATGTTAATATTTTTGACCTTCTTACTAATGAGCATTCCTGTATCCCTTCTGTGTTTAGTATAATGTCCATAAAAATGTGTATGACCCCCCCCCCCCCTTGCACGTTATTGTTTCAGATAACAGGTCAAAAACATACCCATTAGCAGTCTATATAGATCACAAGTTAAAGCCTTTTTATGTGATAAAAACACATATTCAGTGTGACTGATGAGATTTCTTACCCAGGATTAACCAAGTGCCTCTTCAAGATGATTTAGTCTTTGCCTCTATGGATGTATTTGATTTATTTACTGTTATCCCTCATGAAATTGGTTTAACATGGTTTGAGGAAGCTCTCATTAGTTTTGATTTTCTGACAAATACTGAATGCTAACGTATCTGTGATTTTATAGAATTAGTATTAAAGTGTAATTTTTTTTTTTGTTTTTTGAGGGTGAAATTTTTAAGCAGAGTAATGGTGTAGTAACTTTTGCCCTTATTTTTGCAAATTTAGTTATGTATGAATGGGAAAGTAAATACATCATTAATTCCCCTTATTTGAAATTTTGAATTTTGCCATCTTTGTATTAAGTTTTTAGAAGATATGTATGTTTTTGGTCAGGGTCTCATGACAATCTTATTGAATTTATTGATTATATGCAAAATATGACATATTTTCTTAAATTTACTTTTCAAATATATGAAAAATGAGGGTCACTATTTAGACATTACATGTATCAAGAATATTGAGTTGAGATTTATTTCAAGGTTATATTATCCTATGTATAATAATAGCTTTTTCCACTTTAGTAGTGAGCATCCACTTTCCCAAAAATGTAGTATAGTGAAGGGACAGTCAGTACGAACAGCAAGAATGACATCACTTAAAGATGATTTTATAGTGGAATGTAATATTTTAAAAAATATGTTTTGCAGAGGGTTTATCCTATACAACTTTTTAATAGTTGTATTTCTGAGGTAATGTTAGGTTGTGGTTCAAAATATGTACCTATTTTAAATGGTAACAATAATGTTGAACCCCCCATTTGATCTTCCAAGTATTCCTCCTTCTGAACAAGATATGGGTAATATTTTTCTTTTTGCCATTTGTTGAGAGTATAACCAAGATTAGAAAACTATTAAAGGTAGTATTTCCAAATATTGGAATCTTTTTGGCCAACTGTCAGGTGCTTTAAAAAATGTTCAGGTTCCAACCAAGTTTGTATGTAAAAAGCAACGAGTCTAAAAAAAACCTTTATGAGTCTAATAATTGAACAAGTGATAAGCTATGTTTTACAAAAACTGGCACTTACAAATGTGGGGCTTGTAAGCAGTGCCTCTGACATTATTAAAATCACCAGTAGGCAGAAAGAAATTAAGGTCTCATATTACTTTAATTGTAAGGGTGGTGAAGTTGTGTATATATGTATATATGTTTGTAGCGCATTTTATATGGGAAAAACAGAAAGAGTTTTTAGGAAACATATTTACCCACACATTTATGACATTACCAATAATGTTCAGTCCAATTCCTTAACCACGTTTGTGTTGACAGCCAATTCAAGTTTTATGTTTTGGAACAAGTATACAAAAATCCTGGAGGTGGACAGTGGGAAGATTTACTCAGATACAAAGAACTGTTCTGGCAATTGTCTTTGCATGCAAATAAGGACCCTGGGTTGAATGAAGTTATCTCTATTGTTCTGGTGTTAAAGCTGAGGTATGCAAAACTTTAATGTCTGTATTCATTCATATATTTATATACTTTTATATTTCTGTTTTCAACCATTCTGAAACATTTTCAACTGGTGTGTTGACCTCATTAAAATTGTGTATAGAAACAGTGTCTATATGCAGTCTGCATGTACTTCTTGTTTTCTTTTGGACTGGCACTTTAAATTTTTGAATTGTTACACTAATTGATTTTTTTTAATTGAGTTTAACTGGCTTTAATTAGATAACTTATAACAATGGCAGGGGATGATGGTTATCTAGTTTTGAGGAAGTCCTTTATGTTTTAGGATGAAAGCTCTTAACATTTATTGAATTTTGTTGTTTTAGTTCATTAAAATATATCTCATTCCTCATATTTGCGGTGTTTTGTTTTACAGTTCACTGGTGCTGTGTGAATCTCCTGGAAAAGTGTTTTGGTTTGTTGTGTTGTTTGGCCACTACCTACACCTTTTTTGGATTATTAAGTTACTTCACCTGATAGTACTTCTGAGTTGTTCAGTGGGCTGTCCCAGGCTGTCAACAAATGCTTTATACATTTGTCCTTTGAATTCTTACACCCTTCACACAGACACTAGTTTGTACTTCACTATATGTTATTTTAGTATTAATCCCAGCATGTCTGATAGTAGATTTTTGACTTTTTTTCCTGTAGTTTAATGGGTAGCCAGATGCACTGTCCAGGGTAGAGATGTTTACTGTTTCTCATATTAAGTCAGTTTTCAGTGTAACAGGATTTTTTTTTTTGTTGGTTTTGTTTTGAAAATGGCTGTCAGTGTTTTTTTTTTCCTGCAAAAAGTTGAAATAAAAGTTTTAAATGAATCTCTGTCATAATTATAAAAGTAAAAAGGGAAATAGTATGTACTCTGGCAAGTTTGAACAGTGTTTATTAACAACTGGGGTAAAGACAGCCAAGTGATTGGATATTGGTATGACTGGCAGAGGCCTGATTCATTACCTTGCATATGACCCAATTTATCCACAATCTCGCTTTGTTGACTCTAGGGTGGGGATTTTTGTTTAAAAGCATGAAAATATAAGAAAAAATACACATTTAAATAAAAATAGGTGGGGGCTTCACCCCCCCCCTCACCCCCCAATGTGGGGGGCTGTGCTCCCCACACCCTCCTAACTATATATATCAACTCCAGGGTCGCACAACATTGGGGAGTGGGGCAAATCCCTGTTAAGTGCCTTGAATACTGGTTGTCGACCAAATGAATGTCGATCAAATGGTCTGTCGATCTTCTGAAGTAGACCCCTGTCCACAGATCCCATCCGTGTAGGCACAGAACTGTGCTGATGTCCACAAAAGAAGTAACTGACATCAAAGAGTGTTGTGTCCCAGTGCTTGTAAGATCATTGGAGCTCAGTGGCACCTGTTTGCGAGGAGCACTGCTGAGCTTAGCATAGGGGTGTATGTACACTGCCTGCTAAGCTGTGTTTATCTCTGACACGTGTTTTATCATGTTTGCATGTTTGTACGGTGCTCAGCCATGCTGAGCATCACCTTCAATGGGGGTGTGTCTATTGACTGTTAACTTTGTTTATCTTTGCAGCATGGTTTTGCGAGACGCGCTGCAGTGCTCAGCAAGGAAGGCTGTCAAAAAAAATAATTGGCTGAGAAAGCCAATGATATATCAATTACTGATGAGCCCTGTTTCACTTAAACTAGGGCCAATAAAACCCCTTAATCATGTACTTGGCAGGTGAAATTCATCATAGGTAGCCAATCACATAGGCTACACCTACAGCAGAGCACTATAAAGTATGTCTACACCCTCATCATCATCATCAGCCCTATTTTTCCTATTTTTCTACATGAGGTTGGGTTATCCCGTTAACTGTCATCAACTCTCTCGATTCACTGCCACACGCCTGTCTTATTCAACACTCATGCCTGACTGTCGCAGAATTTCTTTCACACAATCCATCCATCTCTTTGCTGGATGTCCTCACTTCCTCTTACCTTCTTCCTGTCTGTCCCAAATCTTCCTCAGCAGATTGTCTTCTGCTTTTCGACACGTGCCCAAACCACCATAATCTGTTCTCTTTGATTTTTTCTGCAAATGGAGCTACTTTGGCTTCTGCTCTTATGTCCTCATTTCTTCGTCTGTCCCACAGTGTGCATTCTACCTCCTTTCTCAGGCACTTCATTTCCATCACCTCTAGCTTCTTCGACTGTTCTGCCTTTACTGCCAAGGTTTCTGTACCATACAGTAGTACTGGTCGCACCACTGTCTTGTATACCTTAGTTTTCAGCTTCTTTGGCATTCTTCTGTCATAGACTACACCTGATATGCTATGCCAGTTGGCTGCAGCCCCTCTGATTCTAGCTTTGACCTCTTCATGTAGACTACCATTCTACTCAACTACCCCTCCCAGATGCCTATCCTGTCCTTTGCTGAAGTTCTAACTCAGGGTCTGCCTGTACTGCCACATCGTCTGCATACAGCAGCTTTGTTTATCCGTCCACTCCAACCTGTTTGCTAATGTAGTCCATCACCAGTATGAACAGCAGTGGGCTGAGAGCTTAATGCTGATCTACACCCACTCCCACTGGGAACCCCTCTGTGAGGCCGAACACTGTTTGTACTTGAGTTATTGGGTCCTTGTACATAGCCTGCACTAATTCTACCAGTGTTTCTGGAACTTCAAACCACAGCAGTACTGCCCAGATCAACTTTCTTGAGACCTTGTCATATGATTTTTTCAAGTCTAGGAATGCCCAGTTGGACTCTCTCCTCACCTCTAGCTTCTTCTGAAGTATCTGTCTCAATGCAAAAATTGGGTATATTGTGCTGCATCCTGATCTGAATCCAAACTGCTCATCTCCCATATTATATTCTACTAAACTGCATATTCATTTATCAATCACCATCTCCAGATCTTTCATGCAATGTGAGAGGAGTTTGATGCCTCTGTACTGCCCACAGTGGGGGGAGGCCCCCTCTGTTCTTGTACACTGGCATGAGTATGCTTATTCTCCAGTCATCTGGGATACACCTTTCTCTCCACACTGCTATTAGTACCCTCAGGAGCCATTTCTCCCCTATCTCACCCAGCATCTTTATATCTGCTGTGACCTCATCTGAGCCTGCTGCTTTCCCTGACTCCATCTTCCTTAGTGCTGTTCTTACTTCGTCTAGGGTGGGCTCCTCTTCTTCTCTCATCATAGGCTGTTTCTAGGGCAGTACAGCTTCTGTGGGGTTTTTGTCATTCAAAAGCTACTGGAAATACTCCTTCCATCTGCCTTTGATGTCCTCTGGACTGGTGGGCAGGTTGTTGCTGACATCCCTTATGAAGGGTGTTTGACTATCTTCTTTATCTTTCTGTGTTTGCCTTGCAACTTGATATAGTTTCTTTGTACTCCTAAATGAGTCACATTCCAGAAGCTGGTAGAGTGCCTCGGATACCCTATTCTTTGCTATTGCAACTTTTTTCTTAGCTTCTTTGTTAGCCAACCAATAGTCCTTCCTAGCCTGGTCAGTTTTTTATATCTCCCACTTCTTCCTGCACTCCTTCTTTCTTTTGATGACTTCCTGGACTTCTGCATTCCACCACCAGCTTTCCTTATGTACCTTATTTCCATACCTGGCTCGGCCACATATCTTTTCTGTAGTTCTAACACATGCTGTTCTTAGGCACTGCCATTCTTCTTCAACTCCACCTATTTCCTCCTCTTCTTGGGGTGCTAGAGCCCTGAGTAATTCCTTGAACTGTTGTACTTTCTCTTCAGTCAACTTCCAGGTCGTCAGCCTGGTCTCTGTTGACCTTAGAGCCTTCTCTGTCCACTGCTTACAGCTGATTGTGGCAACTAGTGGTTTATGCTGTGGGCTGACTGTTTCACTGGGGATGACTTTGCAATCATGGATTTTACCCCAATGCTTTTTCCTTACTAGGAGGAAGTCTACCTGAGTTGCATGTTGACTACTCTTGTATGTGATTTTGTGACTGTCTCTCTTTCTGAACCATATGTGGGCTATTATCAAGCCATTTCTTGGAGAGAAGTCTAAAATGGCTTCTTCTTCTTTATTCCTGTTGCCCCAGATCATATAGGCATACACCATACAATCTGATTCCCCCCCATACGCTGCACCATTGGAGTACAGACTTGGGAATTTTAACTGAGAAAATGCTAGGGGCTGCTGCAGGTCTGCTATATATGTATGTACTAGATGCTGAGGTCACTGCTGATGCTGCTGCTGACAATAGGCCTAGACTGAGAAGGAGAAGAGTATTCAGGCCAAGAGTAACCTTTTAGGAGCTATATGATCTAGAGAGTGTAGAATGCTATAAGGTGGACAGGGACATACTACAAGAACTCATTGAGCTATGCTGACCTCAATTCAGACCCAGAACCAACAGAGGGGAACCCATCTCAGTGTAAACAATGGTATATGTAGCTATTAGGATACTAGATACAGATATTTTCTAAAATCCAACTGAGGACATGATGGGGATCTCATGGACACCAGCATCCAGGGTACTCCACCAGTTCCTGGATGCCATGCTACCACATGCCAGTGAGCACATTTATTTTTCCTACACCGCTGAGGAGAGGGACAGCAGTATGTGACTCTTCTACCATGTAGCACACTACCCTGAGGTACTGGGTGCCATAGATTGCATTCATATACACATTAAGGCACCACCCAGTGAAGAGGGTAGAATCTATGTCATCTGCAAGGGGTATCACTCCATCAACTGCCAGGGGGATGCACAGGGCATTATCATGGATGTGTGGCAGTCCTAGCAGTTATCACAACTCCCATATCTGGCACATATCACAGCTGCACCAGGTGTTTGCCAAGGGGACATCTTGTATGGCCATTTATTGGGCGATGCTGTCTACGCACTGGAACCATGGATGATGACACCCATCAGAAATGCAAACACACCTAATGAAGAATGCCATAATGAGGCACAGATATAAACTAGTAATATCAGAGAGCATGTGTTTGGGTTGCTGAAGTCATGGTTTGGGTACACTGATATATCTGGTGGAGCCCTGCAGTACTCTCTAGCCACAGGTGCACAGATGTTCACAGTATGTGCCATGCTACACAATATCATCCTATGGAAACAGATGCAACAGGATCTACAAAGGAAAGGAATACACAGCCCCCCAACCAGTGCCTAGGTCCTCAAAGCCACACCCGCAGGGGGACTCAGAGGAGGAACACCCTGAGATTGTCCCTGTAAGCAGACGTAGGCATGCCCAGTATGCCCTGTCCTTGGCCAAGAGACAATGACTAGCACATGCACTGACAACCTAGGGCCTTAGGGACTGACACCTTATTCTGACTAACATACATATATTAAAAATTATGCCAGCCAGCCCACACGACCTGTACCTAACCATGTGCTGCATGCATCAGACAGACACAGCCCCGAACTACAGGTCTGACAACTGCTGGAATCACAAAGTAAGTCACTCTTCCATACACTACTTGTACGGGGTAGTAGAAAATGCTAGCACATGTATGGACCTGCCGCATGTATGCAAGGGAATACAATGGACTACTGGGCTACATGAAGAGATCTAAAAGCCACTTGGGACAACAGGTACACTATCCAATAGTATGTGCCCCATAATATTCACTAGACCACATGGCTGGAAGCTCCACTACATTATATAAGGGAGATGCCAAACAGTGGGGTCCCAGGACAGTCACATGACTGTCTATGCCAGCAAAGCATGGGCTGGTCCCCTCAACACATCAGTATTCATAGACAACTACTGTAACAGTAAGTCTGCAATGATATATCAGCAGACCATACAATTCTAGGGCTATGACATAGAACCTGGCCACACATTGCATTTCCCACATAATGCAGGGGTGACAGTGTACATCTGTATGTTGTTGTTAGTGTGAGGGGTGAAATCTCTCTGTCTGGCAACTTCTGTGGCTCACTGGGCTAGGGACATTAGTATGGTGTTGACGGTTCAAATTTGGCAGCATCTACATCTTTTGCATGTGAGGTACTCGTATGGTGGTATTCCCACAGACTGTCATAACCCCACAATTAGTTACTGCAAGAAAGTTTGTCAAAGCCAGAAAGAATGGGGAGACAAAGGACAAAACCTACAGACAGATGTTATACATGCTCTGAGTAACCTAGAAGGTGGCTAGTATAACAGCAGGTTGCAACAGGTCAGATTAGCTGCAGGATGTAGAGGCCATCACTTTACATATGTCAGTAATTACAACAATTCAGTGACTGCATTTTACAGTATATTATCAGAAAACTGCAACTGTTTATTTATTTTTATTTTATTTTATTTTACATTTGTTTACCAGGAAAGTCCGACTGGACACAGTTCCATTTTCAGCGGAGTCTCGGGGAGAAAAGCTCCACATTACAATACATTACATGAGAGTAAAAAGAAGTAGAACATACATATATATGGCTTATATACACATCAGGACAACATGCTGGTGATTAACAAACATACATATAGCATATATACACACAACAGGACATCATGCTAGTGATTAACATTTCTTACAGTAGACAATCAGGTACATTTATTTTTCTTTTGCAGTTATAAGTTTTGTAAGGTAAATGTATACGGGTTTGGAAGCTTTCAGGGGATAAACTGTTTATACATAGCTGTACCCTGACAAATTCATTTGGAATGGATTAGCCTGGTGAGTGGCATGAGCATAGCCAGTTACTTAGATAGTGGGTTTTCAGGAGTTTTTTGAATTGACTAAAGGAGGTGGTAGAAGTTATTTGGCTTGATAGTGTGTTCCAGGTTTTGGCAATCGTGTTGGCAAAGAGGGACTTACCAGCTTCGTTTTTATGTTTGATGACAGTTATGAGGTTCTGGTTACTAGCTCTTAAGGTTCTAGAGGGAATGTGGGGCTGAATTAGGCGCTGAAGTGCTGGAGTTATCTCAGGAAGTTAGTAGAGTTTGTGCGCTATAGAGAGTTGATTGAGTAGAAGTATATGTGGCAACTCAAGCCAGTGGTGAGACCTATATGAGGCTTCAGTAGCAAAATTGGCAATCTAATTGTAGCAAGATTCCATTTTATTTAGATCAGTTTGGTGGAGATTGATGGAGGTGGGAGAGGCATAGACGAGGGTGGATAGAAGATGAGTCCTTGCGATGGTTACTTTGGTGCGTTTTGTCATAAACTGTTTGTTCCTGTAGAGGAGACCAAGTTTTTCATTAACTTTCTTAATGGTCTGTGCTATGTGGATGTCGAACCTCAGGTTATTGTCTATTTCTATGCCTAGCATTTAGTGTGTGTGGTTGGAATGATTTGAATGTCTTCTTTGGAGCTAATGGTGAAATTATTATTTAGGGGAGGAGCTCTGCCAAGGCTGAAAATAATTTGTTTTTTTTGGGGATTAAGAAAAAGTTTGATGTTAGTGAACCAAGTTTCAGCTGGGGTGAAGTTATTTTGGGTAAGGGTTTGCATTTCACTAAGGGTAGGGGCAGCATATATGAGGATAGTGTCATCTGCATATTGTACTATTGAGGCAGTGGGAGAGGATGAAGAGATCTGATTTGTAAATAGAGAGAACAGCAACGGGCCAAGGATGGATCCTTGAGGGACTCTTATGGTTACTGGTAACAGGGGGAACAATTGGTCCTGCCATAGAACTGCTTGCTGATGGTCAGAGAAGTAGCTGCTGAACCATGATGAGGAGGGACTTATATTTAGGGTGGATATGGTATCAAGACGCAGACTGTGGTTTACCATGTCAAAGGCTTTTAACAGGTCTAAGAATATGGAAGAAACAAATAGACCCTTGTTAATGCAGTGGTTACCTATGTTGGTGAATGATAGTAGTGCTGTCATGGTGCTATGGGAAGGTCTAAAGCCATGCTGGGATATGGAGAGTAGGTTGTTATTTTGGAGGTACTGTATTAGTTTTGTATGAACAACTCTTTCTAATATTTTGGATAAAGGTGATAGGATTGCTATTGGGAAATAGGTGGTGAGCTCTAAGGGGTTGCCTCCTTTGTACAGTGGAATTATATATGATGTTTTCCATGAGGTGGGGACTTTGCATTCTGAGAGAGATCTGTTTATCAGAATAGAGACATGACAGGCTATAGCTTCAGCTGAGATCCGAAGGAAGTCTGCTGGCAGCTTATCAGCTGCTAGAGTGGTTGGTTTAAGTTTACCAAGGAGTTTAGATATTGATTGGTGGATACAGAGTGGAGGTGAAAATTGGGGATATTGTTTTGTATATTGGGGTGGGTTGGGGTAGTTATTGGTTTGGGGCTGCTAGTACTATTTTGGGCATTGGCAAGGGTCTGGACTGTTTAGGTAAAGAATTTGTTAAACTGAATAGGAATGTTTTCATGGTTATTTGGAAGCACAGGGGTTGGAGTCATGGACTTTCCTGGATGTAGTATACCATTTATTGAGGCCCAGAATTTTTGTGGGTTGTGTACATATTTTTCTTGCATGCTTGTATAGTAGCTGGATTTGTCTAGTTTGATTTGTTTTTTGGTGTTGTTATGGAGCTCTACATAGTTTTGTCTCAAAGTAGTGGTTTTGTTTTTCTGATATTGAATCCAGGCCTTGTCCCTTTCTTTCATTATAGTTTTAGTATCTTTTCTTAGCCATGGGGCATAGTTAGTTTTTATTCTAATGGTTCTAGGTGGTGCATGATGGTTTAAGATTTTTATGAAGGTTGTGTTAGAGTACTCAACAGCATCGTCTAGAGGTAGATGTTTTAGGGGGGTCCAGTTACAGCTTTTGAGAGTATTGATGAAATCAGTAGCTATAAAGGTTTTTTTTGTTTCTAACTACTCTGAGGATAGGTTGGTTGATGGTTTGGGATCTGTTCCTAATTAGGTAGGTTGGATGATGGTGACTTAACATATCTGGAAGACAACCAGATTGCTGTGCAAGAGTGGGGTCAGATACCAGGATCCAGTTTAAGATGGACTGGCGTTTAGAAGTTTTGTCAATTCGAGTGGGGGTGGTTATAGTTTGGGTAAACCTGTGGAGGTTTATGAAGTCAGAGGGGTTATGGTTGGAGCAGTGAAGCCAGTCAATATTGAAGTCTCCTAATAATATGATTTTATGTGGAAGGGAGTTGGAGGTCCAATTAAGCAGGCTTTCCATTACAGTGATGTTATTGCCTGTTGGTATATAGCCCCCTGCAATAATTATATGTTTGTTGGAACTTATTTTTAATTTGGCAAGGTTTAGTTCTACATCTTTGAATTCATGGGTATTGTAATCTACTTGTTCTAAGGCAAGATGATTTTGGAATAATATTGTAACACCTCAGCTCTTTTTCTCTGATCTGTCTCTTTGGATAATGTTGTAACCCAGGGCAGTAATCTCATTATTGTGATGTTGTGGTGTATGAGGAACAGAGCAGACATATGGGGCAAAATGCTGGTCATTCTGCAAAAGCATGTACAAGGACAGTTATGCAGACTGTCACTCTGTGTGTGGTGTTACATCATGTACACAAGTCACATCTTACCTCTCAAACTCTTAGTACAAGAAATTTGGCCACAGCCATGAATAAATGTGAGACAAAGGCCCAAAATAGGGACACATTTTAAATATTGCACTTACAAGCTTAGAAAGTTGATAGAATAACAGATCCTGCATTAGCATGAATCTCCTGATGTGTATGGAGTCTGAAACTCAAATGTCTGTCATGATTTCTTAACTTCAATCTGTACTGATTTGCCACTAAGTTGCCAGAAAACCACAATGTTATGTAACACAGACCAAAGATATGAGGCAAAAATCTGGACATTCTGTCAAAATCCGTACAGTTTTGAGCCATGAGTCACATATTATGTTCAGCATACCGACGGGGAATGCCTTGGACAATATCAGCTAAGTGCTGTACTGTGTTAACAGGTGCAGGAGCCAATGGTCTGCAGCACACAGAATCCCAGATGGGAGTACAGGTAGCACTGGCCTGGAGTCACCTTGTAAGTACTGACAGTCACATTGGACATGCTATTACACTTAGTTAACTTGAGCCCAACTCTGTTGCCTCATCTGCTCAAAGACCTGCTGTATGGAAATATTTCTGTACATACAGACAGCTGCATGCACATATCTGTCTCATCTATATCTATATAGGCAAAACTGATGGTAAGCATTTTCATTCTTTAATGATATCTAGAATTTCTTCAGAAATGACAAAATTTTAAAAATGTCAGGTGTAATTAAGGTGTACAAAGTACAGACAAAGACGTAACCATGACAATAGCATATATCTTCTGAGAACACAGTGAGGAAAAAGTTAACCAATCAGAATTTGCACATTTTGTACAGCTGTATATACATTAACAAATACTAGTATAAAGTGGGAGTGGTTAGACTCCCCATCTCAATGCACATTTAACATTCAGGTTTTCATTTTGTCCAGTAGGGGTCTCAGCATTAAGTAATAACTGCCATCGCAATTCTTTCAGTTCAAGCAAAGTGTCACAATCTCAAAAAAATTGGTCAACCTGTTCCAATATGAGAAATTTGAAACCAATAAATTCAGGGCAGTGTAAACTGTGTCTTCCTAGAGTGTTTTTTTCATCTTTATTTTTGATAGCTGCCAAATGATCTTTTACTCTGTCAGAAAGCGTTCTGATTGTCTTACCCACATAAAATGCTTTGCAAGAATTACACACTGCTACATAAACTAAAAACTTAGAATGGCAATTAAAATGGTTTTTAAAATATACTGTAATGTTACAGTGTTGAAATCTGAACTCAGAGCCAGTATAAATGTACTGACATACTACATATTTGTTGCAAGTAAACATGACCTGCTTTTATAAGAAAGACGTTTGTTGTTTTATTAGTATAGTTCTTCATTTATGTTAATTATCGCAGTTTGGTTTTATTTTATATATATATATATATATATATATATATATATATATATATATATATATATATATATATATATTCTATATATATATATATATATATATATATATATATATATATATATATATATATATATATATATACATATGATAAGACATACAGTACATATAGCTATATAAAGTACAATGGTACATAGACTCTTCACATATATCTCCATAACACATGTGCATAATGTACACACACAGCAACAGTTAAGGTGACATCCCGGTTATACACACACACACACACATATATATATATATATATATATATATATATATGTGTGTGTGTGTGTGTGTGTAAAAGGGTGAGGGAGTACGTATGTCCCCACATACCCTCGGAATGCTGGAGTTATCTTCACTTATACAGCACAACATTTGTCTGATGGAACCAGACCAAGGCCACAAAAGTACATAATCCACCCACTGACCCCTGTGCCTGTGGAATATCACTCTGTAGACAGACACAGGTGAACAGGTGATGTAATGTGCACTGGTTGCAATGCATGCCTTGGACAGGCCATATTGTCCCTGGCCACATGACCGCCTATCAAATTTTAGCCAGCCACATATGGCCATACTGGTAGCTGTACACACATAGAAGGGATATTAACTAGTATCCCACTCCTAGGACACTAGATACAATAACAATATCAAGCAGTATCACTCTGCAGGCCACACATGCTGTCCAACACAAGGCCACTTTCCGTACTCCACAACTACTTGCCTGCATCCACATATAAAACAAACATTACCTGTGATGTGAGCAATAAGTACTGTGAGCTATAATGTGTAATACTAGATAGGTAGGGGTTTTAATCTCACATGATTCAAGTGTGTTTGTGTGTGTGTGTGTGTGTGTGTGTGTGTGTGTGTGTGTGTGCGTGTGTAATTATATCCCCTTGCAGCACTAGAGACATGACCGTGTGGCCTATCTCTGTGCAATGGTTATGCATTTTATGGCCCTGTGACTAGCTGCTGGCCTCAACACTGACCTCCTTTACAATGTCTGCTGATGTCATCCACCTTACGAGTGCTGGCTGACATTCTGCTATTAGATAAACTGCATGGTGCATGCGATAAGTGCTCTAAGCTATAGTGTGTATTAATAGATAGGTAGGGGTTCTACTCTCACAGTTTCCAAGGTGTGTGTGTAAACATATCTCCTTGCAGCATTAGAGATGTACCCATGTGGCCTATCTCTGTGCAATGGTGATGCATTTTATGGCCCTGTGACTAGCTGCTGGCCTCAACATTGGCCTACTTTACAAGGCCTGCTGATGTTATCCACCTTAAGAGTGCTGGCTGACATTCTGCTATTAGATAAACTGCATGGTGCATGCGATAAGTGCTCTAAGCTATAGTGTGTATTAATAGATAGGTAGGGGTTCTACTCTCACAGTTTCCAAGGTGTGTGTGTAAACATATCTCCTTGCAGCACTAGAGATGTACCCATGTTGCCTATCTCTGTGAAATGGTGATGCATTTTATGGCCCTTTGACTAGCTGCTGGCCTCGACATTGGCCTACTTTTTAAGGCCTGCTGATGTCATCCACCTTAAGAGTGCTGGCTGGCATTCTGCTGTCAGATAAACTGTGTGGTGCATGTGATAAGTGGTGCAAGCTATAGTGTGTATTAATAGATAGGTAGGGGTTCTAATCTCACAGTATACAACTTGGGTGTGTGTAAATATATCCCCTTGCAGCACTAGAGACATGCCCATCTAGCCTATCTCTGTTCAATGGTTATACATTTTATGGCCCTATGACTAGCTGCTGGCCCTAAATTGCCCTCGTCCAAATAAGCATAATTGATGATCACCACCATATAGATTTGTACATGCAGAATACCAGTGACACGTATCAAGGATAGAAGACCTTGTCACAGGGTATGAAAGCATAATGACACTGACTGTCCTCATTGTCTTTGACACACTGTTCTATACATATGCACCTAGGGAGCCATGCACATCTACTGGCATACCTTGCTGACATCATATTTCTGCTGTGCTGTCTTGCCATCCTGTGCTGCTGTATTGCTGCCATATGTCCATAGTTTAACCACTCAGACTCCTGGGACAAAACATAGACAGATCTGTGACACACCTGTCATTCTGTAACACTACCACCAGTGTGCCATCATGCAACAAAGAAGCACAAAGTTTGATGTGTAGTCAGAATACATGCCAGCATGCAGTACCTATCATGGCCCACAACTGCCATAGCATAACAATACTGCACTACACAAGCACATGTAAAGTAATATAGTCAACCTGTGCATCAGACATTTATTTGCAGATCACTGCATCAATGGCATGGATGGCAGGGATGTGGTACAGGTATCATCACATGCACAGAGTGTGGTGTGGGGGTGCCAGAGGCCTAGGCTATGCCAAACAGTTGACAGCGTGTATGTGATTCAGGAAAGGATGCTGGTTAGATGGCCAATGGAGAGGTGCCATGTGCGTCTGTTGGTGACCTGCATGTAACAGTGGTGTTTGAGTGTGTGCTTTTACAGAGTCAAGCCCAGTGTTAGCTCTACACATGTGTATGGTGGACAGCTGTGAACAGTACATGATAGGGTAGGCAGTTCACCATCTCTGGCCATGAACATGGGAACTGGCTCCTCCAGGAGTACACTGGCATTACCATGCCCAAGGTCAGATGTGGTGCTAGTACCTGACAGTGACTGCTGTCCTCCATGGGATCACCCAGAATCACGTGCCCATGGCCTGCCACATTGTGGTGTGGAGAGCCCACTTCCCTCTGTCGTGTTGGAGGTACTGCCACTGCAGGAGCATGAGTATGCACAGCCATGTGGACTCTTAGCAGATGGTGTTGCTGACCTACGTCCACATGTCCAGTGCCCAACTCCAACCAGATGTTCCAGCACAGACAATGCATGGTCAAGGACAGACACTGTCTCAGCCCACTGCCTCTCCACTATATAAGTAAACCAATCAAGGGTGTCACCAATGCTGTGGAGGCAATCATGGATGTCAGACTGTGCTGCATCCATAACCCTAGGCATCCATCTGGTGTTGCATTCAGAATGTGCCTGTGCCTCCATGATGGCCCAAAACATGCACCAAGTGACCCATAATGTGACAGCTGTGACAGATGGTGGATGGGCAGCAGTCCTCCTTTGAGCACCCTGTCAATTCACCTGTGTGAGAACTTGCCAGCTGTTTGGTTATGGCCAGAGTCTACACTCACTGACACCATAGTTGTCACACTGTCCTGTTTAATGTCACCACCTTCTGACTGTCTAATATCTGTGGCCTCTGGGGACTGGGTATGTGTGGGCATACTGACTGTGTGCAGGGACAATGGGGGCAGAAGAGGTATGTCAACCATTGGCACAGATTCAGCCCCCAGCAGCCCCACCTGTGCCTCACTATGGCCACCATCATCATCAGAGTCCGATGAGATACTGGCATCAGCTTGTGAGGGGTACAAACTCCAATCCCCCATTCACCTGTGAGAAGCAAGAGAAAAGCAGTACATTACTACCTGCACTATTATGTATGGTACCCCACACAGACTCATACAGATGAGGATCCCCAATTGCATTACATGTTCCACATCTTTGACTAGTTGCCACATGTATAGCAGGCTGTGTAGTTGCTCATAACTATAAGTGCAAACATGTTAATGTGTGTACAAATACACACCTGTTATTACCAAGTCTATGCACTGTAGTTAACAGCTCAAGAATGGAACAGACAGATAGTCTACTTTGGCTAAGCACAACAGTTGTACATATGGCAAAATGGCAGCCCTTAACTTTCTTAGGGTATATATGAACTGGAAAACAACAGTATCACACTTAACAGGTACAGGACTACAGACGGCCACCCCTGACAGACCTATGTAAAGGTGAGGGAGAGGTATTATCAGCACCACCAAAGGTTGCAGCGCTACAAGGCAATATGCGCATATATCCACATGTACTGTAGCTACTGTGAGAATGGCTATATTGCCAACAATCTGGGTATGTGTGCACAACTGGGCATAAAACCCAACCCGCCCCCACTACACATAGACCTGACACCCATGTATAGGTATGTAGAGCCTGTGACAATGACTGATACAGTATTACACTGGTGAACACAGTAAGCTTACCTGGATGCTCCTGGTGAACGCAGTAAGCTTACCTGGATGCTCCTCTTCTGTGGACATTGTGCCACCCACCTCCAGGATATATGGCATGATGGATGCCTGGGAGCTGTTGGTTGATCCTATGTTTGCTAGAAATTCTTCTGTGGCTAAGAGTGGTTGTTCCATTGCAGGTCCTTCACCAGTGGCAGCACAATCCCTGGCAAAAGCAGCTTACCTTTGTCATGCAGCATTCACCATATTTATGGCCTTTTTAAATTAAAACACAAATACACTGATATACTGCAATTGGACAGTGCAGTGAGTGTCTTACCCATATATGGACACAGTTAACACTACACTCCCTACACTGATCCAATAACCATGTTCCTTGACTCTCCCTCTGCAAGGGCCATGATTAATATGCATGGTGAGTTGCTGAGGGGGAACCGTGTACACAGACACAGTACCATTCCATGTAGGCTCTACAGTATGCATATACAGATTGTATTAAATCCTGGTAAGGACTATTTCTCAAAGAGGGTGGATGTAGGTCAGACTGTGTATATGTACCTTTAAGAAGCATTTCCAGTTGTAGGCACGTGCATATAAATACAGAGCATGTGCAGGCAGCAGTGCCAGTTTGAGAGAGCAGCCAGAGTCTTAACATGTATGAATGTGGTAGTCAGTCTTTTTATAAGTTTATTTAAGTTTAAGTTACAAAACCTCTTTCCTGATGTGTTTGCGTGTAATGCAACTGCTTGAACAGAACCTACAAATGTTTGTATGTTTTATCCTGTTGAGACGAGCAACACTGCCTACAAATATGTGAGATGCAATGATTTTTGTGTGACTTGTGGTTTGTTGAACAAAAGCTGTTGCAGTGTTTATTAAGTTTAACTGTTTTACCTTATTCATTGCAATAAAGAGTGAATTAATTCACTAATAGGCCAAAGTTACTCTAAACATGTTTCATTTTAGTAGTGTAAGCATGTTGCATTTTAGTAATATATTTTTGCAGTACCTTCGTTAAATCCTCCAGCAACTGTGAAGGGGTTGCCGTTTGTCAGGTTATGTAGTCTGCATTATTTTGAGTGATGATCCCAAGCATCTGATCTTCAGTACCCATTATGTAGTAATTGTTGCACCACTGTGATGCAGTCTTCTTTCCAAATTAGATGCTAAGGATTTTTGCTTTTAGTTGAAAGTATTACACCAGCAGAGGACTAAAACTCTGACTTGTTAATGAGCAACTCCTTGTTGATTTTCGTCTTACTATGTGATATTGAGCAAGTCACTTAGGCAGTTCTTTGGAGAGTTTGGTATTTGGAAATGCTCTTTAATGGTTGGCAGAACTACTTGTCTGCCATCTATGAACATGCTGTTTTTGTTTGCTAGCCATTCGCTATTGCATACTGACAGGTTTGGGGGAAACAGGTAATGGGACACTGGAATTCCTGGGGGGTTTTAGTACATTTTCCTAGCTACAGCCCCATTTGCCCATGATCTGGCTCTGCCGTGATATTTCTAAGTATCACCTTTGAAATTGCCCCTTTTGCAGTGATTTTGCATGTAAGGAGCTGTATTGTCACAAACTTTGACAAAGCATCTTTCTGCAGATTTTTACTGTATGTTTGGAAACAGTTTTTGATGCAGTACATGAATTACATCCACAGGGGACATTATCATGGACTAGTTGTAAAATATGCTTCTTTGTGGTGAATAAAGTTGAAAAGATAAATATTATTTATTATTATTTATTTATTTGACATTTGTTAACTGGGATGGCCCAACTGGGCAAAGCCCTTTTTCAGTGGAGGCCCGGAGAGAAAATATCCACAAAAAAAAATAACACAATGAGATACAGTAAAATGCAAATGTAAATTTAACAATACAATATCAGCAGTAATAATAATATATCATCAGCAGGAATAATAGTATAATATAACTATAAGTAAGGAGTAAGAAGCCAGATAGAGAAGATAATAGAGAAGGAAGACAGTAGGAAGGAAGCAGACTCAGAGTAGGGGAGGAGTTCAAGTTGAATGATGACATAGACAAGACCAGGTACTATTAAGATGCAGTTTCAGTGTTTTCTTAAATTCGTGAACATTAGAGATATTTCTCAAGGGTAGAGGAAGTTTGTTTCAATGTGAGGCCAGAGAAGAGCTGAGGAGATACTGTCCAATAGATTTATTAGGTTTGTAAATTTGAAGTAGATGTTGATCAGAACTTCTGAGAGATTGAGGGGGGTGTAAAAAGAGATAAGTGCTGAGAGACTAGGGCAGCTGTGGGGGTTATTTAGAATGGAATGAATAACTTGAAGTTGAGAAAATAAGAGCTAGTTAGGAAACTCTAACCAGTTAAGTGATTTCAGAGCTAGGCAATGATGAGATTTGAAAGACAGACTGGCATCAAATCTGGCTACTTTATTATAGGTAGATTCTAATTTGGAAAGAAGAGAAGACTGTAGATTAGTTAGGATTTGTGAGCCATAAAATAGGTTAGGTAGAAGGAAGGCATTGGCGAGTGAGATTCTAGCATCAAGTATGAGAAACCTTTTATTTCTATACAATAAGCCAGCTTTTGGCGAGTTTAAATATAATAATAATATGAATATGAATATGAATATGAATATTACGAATATAATTAAATATTCTTGCATGGAATCTTTTAATACAACTAGAATGAGATATGCAACATGTTTATGTGTTGCAGCATATGCTGGAAAACAAAAGGTATGTTCAAGCTTTGTGAATAGCTGCATATAAGGGATGTCTTCTTCTGATCTGTATGTAAACTCTTCAGATAATATACAAGTCATTTTATGTATACTTTGTTAAAACTTGAACTATTTCACTTGTAACACTGTAAACTTTCCTTTTAAATGCAAATTTGACTTGTTTGTAATTTTGTGCTATGAAATAAAATGTGACATTTATTTAATTGTGTGTGTTTTGCACCTGGGTCATAAATGAAAAACTGTCCAAGGACCAATCCACCTACCCAGCTGACAAATGCAATAAATGAAAGAAATATATAAATCTACTATCCAACTGCACGTTTCATCATATCATGATGGAAGTGTAAATAAAAAAGGAGTTCAAGAATTTCCATTTTATAAGAATGTGGAGTTTTAGTAATACCATTACTTTAATGGAAGCATCAACATCTAATTGTTATAGTTTAGGCAAAGCAGAAGAGGAGGACTTCCTAAGGGGTAAAAGATTTTTCAAACTATCATTCCTGCAATGGACAAAGAAAGATTATTTTAATATTTGTCCCATGTTTCTTAATCTGTGTGTCTTCCTTCAAGTCATAGCTGAAGAACCCTATTTATTTTAATGAAATCAGTTTGTATAGAAAAATGAGAATTATTTTGACAGATGGGTGTGTGAAAGGTGTCTTGGAAACAGGTAACAAGAAAGAGTTATTGTCAATACCCCACTGCCATTCTATCTGGAGACAATATTCAAGTCTATTGTAAGGAGGACATGCTCTGTTTTAGATAGTGTGCTAAGGAGGAGGTTTGTCGAGAGAATTATATCTCCCTAGATAGTGACACAGTATGATGTTAGGTTCTTTTTTCAAGCTAAAAAATGTGCTACTATGGAAAGACAACTTTTTGAAAGCTAATGAGCTGAAAAGAAAAAAAGCCTGAAACAGAGAAGGGCAAAAAATCAGTTTAATTTATTTTTTGTAGGGGGACAAGCTGCCCTGCACACCCTGAAGGGGGAAGGGTAAGGCCCCTCACTCCCCAAACGTATACACCAACTCCATGATCTTGCTAACTTGAAGAAGGAAGAAATCTCCCAAACTGCATGAATCATTGCTGGCGTACGCTTAGAAACTGCACCAGTAATGATTTACTATGTAAACCGCAATCAGCATTATGCCTTTCATTTTTTTCTTTTTAGTGCTACTGACAATTGAGCAATTTCACCTCAAGCAGTTGTAGGGGAGCCAGAAAATAATGCAGGGTTTCTAGAAGCCTATCCTAGACTTGCCCAACTTGAGCAAAAGATGTTAGTATCAAAACATTCAAAATTGTGATTCTTAATGACAAGACATTCCTCAGATTCCAAGTGTAGAAACTATGCTTCTAGTTCCTGCTCCTTACTTTTGATTTAACAACTTATCATCATCATCATCATCATCATCATCAGCCCCAATTTTTCCCATTTTTTTCTACATGGGGTTGGGGTATTATGTTTACTGTCACCAACTCTCTCGATTCAGTGCCACACTCCTGCCTTCTTCATTACTCATGCCCGACTGTCGCAGATCGTCTTTCACACAATCCATATACCTCTTTGCTGGATGTCCTCGCTTCCTCTTACCTTCTTCCTGTCTGTCCCAAATCTTCCTCACCAGATTGTCTTCTGATTTTCTGCATGTGTCCAAACCACTGTAATCAATTGTCTTTGATCTTTTCTGCAATTGGAACTCTTATGTCCTCATTTCTTTGTCTGTTCCACAGTGTGCATCCTACCACCCTTCTCAGGCACTTCATTTCCATCACCTCTAGCTTCTTCAACTGTTCTGCCTTTACTGCCCAGGTTTCTGTACCATACAGTAGTACTGGTTGCACCATTGCCTTGTACACCTTACTTTTCAGCTTCTTTGGCATTCTTCTGTCATAGATTACACCAGACACTTTATGCCAGTTGGCTGTAGCCCCTCTGATTCTAGCTTTGACCTCTTCATTCAGACTACCATTTTCCTCAACCACCCCTCCCATATACTTGAAGCTGTTTACCTGTTCCACTAACTTCCCATCTACCTCTATTCTCAGCTTCTTCTGATTTCCCCAATTTGCTGCCATTACCACTGTCTTATCTGTGCTTAGTTTCATCCCATGTGCCTTCAGTTTTGCATTCCATTCTCCCATTCTTTGCTGAAGTTCTAGCTCAGAGTCTGCCTTTAATGCCACATCATCTGCATACAGCAACTTTGTTGATCTGCCCCCTCTGACCTGTTTGCTAATGTAGTCCATCACCAGTATGAACAGCAGTGGGCTCAGAGCTGAACCCTAGTGTACACCCACTCCCACTGGGAACCCCTTTGTGAGGCCAAACACTGTCCATACTTGAGTCATTGGGTCCTTGTCCGGGTCTATATTATGACAGTGAATGTTTAAAATAGTGAACATTGTATAATCAACCCAAAAAATACAAAAACACAAAATTCTGAACAAACGGAACAGTGATTTCCCAGGGAAAAAATCGCTGGTCTGCAAAAAAAAAAAAAAAAAAAAAAGAAAAAACCCAAACACAAAATGAAGTGGGGGCCTTCACCCCTACACACCCCCTACTTAAATATACCAACTCTGAGATCACATCACAGTGGAGGAAACGGCAAAGTCCAAAAACGGCCCAGTGATATTTATTTCCTTGGGGAAAAAATTGCTGTTCCGTGTCTTTGGGATTTTGCCATTTCGGCATTTAGCTGTCAATTAAACAGCATTCGCTATATTAAGCATTTGCTTTATTAATAGAGAACTCCTTGTATATAGCCAGCACTAATTCTACCAATGTTTCTGGGACTTCAAACCAACACAGTGCTGCCCAGATTTAACAACTGTTACTCGAGTATTCTGCAGTCATCTAGACCTACCTACATACTCACAAGAATAAACAGAATTAATTTTTATCCTTGTAGGGAGGATTCCTTCATTCATACTCATTCGAATTAATAGCTGATTGATGATTTGAACACGAAGATTCTGTTTTTATTCTCTTTTATCCCAAAGATCTTTGGATTTGTTCCTTCAAAGAGAATATTTTTCCTCGTGGGACTAGTGTTAGGCAAAGAGCAACAGGACATATTGTTATGTTTGTTTGTGTATTATGTTTTTTCCTAACTTATCAGCCAGAACAAATTCTAGCAGTGCTGAATTATACTAACATAATGATGGTTCACAATGTGACATTTCTTATTAGCAGGTTTCAACATTATACCAGAAATCTCAGGGATCATTCTCCTGTTTCTCTTACTCTTCTACTTTTATCTTCTTTCAGTGCCAGAAGTGGATGCCTAGAACCACATAGTTTCTAGATCTTCCATTTAAGATGAAGCATTTTCATACAGAGATTTTAATAAATGATTCCTTGAACCCAGATTAGGGAATACATTTAGAGTCTTTGCAGTTCAGGTGACATGTTACCTGAATCAAGTGAACATTTAATAAAGGATTCTTGGGAATTCTTGAGTAAGTTAACTAAGGATATATGGAGTGAAAGTTGTAGTTTCCTTACAATTGATGTTAAGGATCTTTTTACATGTATCCCGAGACATGAAGGGTATGAGTTTTTTAGTGACAGTTTTAACAAATATTCCACTTTGTCCAAAGATCAAATTCAGCTGACTCTGGAACTTTTGGAAGTGGTACTTGACCACAACTACATATGTTTTCAGGGGGAGTATTTTCAGCAAATTAGTGGGGCAGCTATGGGGGCAGCTTGTGCCCCCATATATGCCAGTCTAGTTATGTTGGAGTGGGAGAATAGATTTGTCTTCAATTGCCCGTTCCAGTAAAATATACGTCTTTATTTGAGATTTCTGGATGATATTTTTGTGTTATGGGAGGGGACAAAAGACACTGTGGATATGTTTATGCAGTATTTAAATACATGTGCTTCTTTCCTCTCTTTTACACATATCTGGAATGATGTTAGTATTAATTATCTTGATACAACTATTTTTCAAACTAATGACGGGTTCAAATCAAGGATTTATCAAAAAAGTACTTGGTGCAATAGTTATTTGCATCATACCAGTCACCACCCACAGTTTCAGAAAAAAAGCCTTATTAAAGGACAGGTTGTCAGGGTCGCAAGGATGACTTCAAGACAAAGATGAATTGGTTGGGGAACTTATATTGCTTGGTGAGAAGTTTCTAGAAAGGGGGTATCCTAGTGACTTGGTACAGGATGTATTAGATGAAATTTATAGAGGGTGGGTTATGAAATATAAGGCTCTGTTAGGTCAACCATTTAATACTTTTGCGAAAAGAGAAGATGATAAGACATTTCAAAGGGCATGTGTCACAGAATTTAATACATTTTCTGATATATTCACTGACATTATTAGAGACAATTGGAGTATGCTCAAAACTAGCAAAGAGGTATATGAAGTAGTTGGTAGTGGACCAATATTTTCTTTTAAAACAGGGAAAATTTTAAAAGACTTTTTGAACAAATGGACAAGTATAATAAATCAGTAAAAAAGGCAACTAGTCAATGTGGCAATTGCAGCCAGTGTTCACATATTATTAAGGAGGACAGTGTATGTTTAAGCAATGGCATGAACAGTATTGTGAGATTTTGTAAAGGCAACTGTAATACTAAGATGACAGTATATTTGGCTATATGTGTAAAGTGCCCTGCATTCTATATAGGAAAGACAGAGAGAGCTTTGAAGGAAAGAATGTACGAGCACTTTTATGACATTCGGAATAGAAAGGAAACTAGTGCTTTGTTTAAACATTCTGTAGTGTGTACTTCTTTTACTGGTTTTAAATTTTGCATCATTGATGTGGTAAAAATTAATCCTAGGGGGGTGATATTAGAATGTACTGCTTAATAGGGAGTTGAAATGGCAGCTCAAGCTGAGGTCTAACATTTCTCCTGGCTTAAATAAATACATAACTATTAAGCCAGTATTAACAGCTAAGGCAGTAAAAATTGAATATTTATTATTTTATGTAGTTTAGTTAGGGTACTTTGGTAATGTTTTCACCCACATAGGTCAAATTTTAGGATTATGTATGCATTTATGTTGTATGCATGTTTTAAATTGTGTAATAGATTGATGTGTCTTTAAATCTTAATTTTGATTTATTGAAAGGGTTTTAAAAGCAACGTGATGTACATTTTGTGTTATCTGATGAAGTCTTTCTACAAGACGAAAGTGCTAATCTTTGTGGTATTAAAAAGATTTGTCTCCATTGGTGGCCTGGATCTCAGTAAGTATTCAACCAGATTCTTGAAATGAAGTAATATATAATTACAGATCTCATACTCTGGCTGGATCCATTCTTTCTACTTTCTGTTCTAAGGGGTGCAAATTTCCCAATTTTCCATTTAAACTATTACGATCAATGCCTCAGATTATTTCTGGGGGGCTCAAGTCAATATCCCTGCCATTATTGGGAGCATAGAACTTTCCATTGCCATCACAATGCATCAGGATGAATTAGATGCAGAGAAGTTAACTACCATTAAAACCTTTCTCAATATTCTCAAAATAAATTTCGCAATATTCTATGATGAGACGAAATCCCAGTTAGCCATGCATCCCAAATCTCTGGCAAGTTCTGGTACCCTTGATATGTATAAGCAGGGACTTGTGAGATTAAACATTTAGAGGCAAGGGCCTGGGTGATGAGCCATTTACAGGCTGCCTATGTCCATTAGAGACATAGTTGCCAAACCAGGGATGAATTTCTGTTTCCCATACACTTGTACAAGTTACAGTTAAATTGGGTTTGTTAGGAATTCTGCTTCACATGGATGGGGGGCCTGTTTCATAGAATGGGCAGTCTCTGGGATATATACCTGTTTCTCCAGCAAGTCCTTTTTATTTCACGGGCAAGGTTAAGTCTTTAGAATGGGTAATTCTGGTGCTGTTTGTTTTACGGATATGCAGGAGGTCCATCAGGGTGGGATCTGGCAATGCCTTGTATACCAGGCATAGATCTACCCTCAACAGCCTGTAAGAAACAGAATATAGGGATAGGGTTTTGAGGTGGTCTGCATAAGACATATTACTTATGCCCTTTATTCTTTTAGTGAGGAACCTCAGTGGATGTTCCAATTGTTGGATGTGCCTGGTTAGGTACATACCAAAGGAGACATTGTACTCAATGATAGGTCTGATGAATGCTGAATACAGTAGAACAATGACCTTCTTGGACCTAGATGGACAGCATAGAATGATTTCCTCACTACTGTAGACACGTGATGGTCAAACCCAAGATTACTGTCTATGTGTCCTCAAGTCCTTGACTACTGAGTTACCTCTTAGGGTTGTGTTGACAATATGACAGTTACCAGGGGTGGATGACTTCCTGAAGGATATTATTATTCATTTCTTGGCATCTAGCTTTAATCAATGACTCTGACACAAGTTATTTGCTAGTGTCAGCCCTTCCCAGAGAACATTGGTGTCAGTGGGGGATACAGTGACTGCTCCTAATTTGCAATATTTTACAGATTTGGTCAGCCAAAGGTCAAAAATGCCAAAAAAGAGTGTGTCCAGGACTGATCCCGGATGGAGTCTGCTTGTGACTGACCTCTTTGTACAGGTGGCCTCTTCAATTCTAACTTTCTGGGTGCTGTCTGTGAGCCTGCTGGCTATCCAGTGAGTGACATAAGGGTTTATACCTAACCTTTTGAATTTGTTAGCATGCCTAAATAGGGCATTGTGTCTAATGCCTTGCCCAGGTCAAAGCAGACAGTGTGAAACATTTTGCCATCAACCACTGCTTTGGTGAGCTTCTCAAAAAAGTCCATCAGCTTGAGTAGGTACGACCTGAGCTTGACAAAACCAAATTGATTTGGGCCCAGTGTCTGGAGGAAAAGAAATGACATAATGGTTGATGTGTTTACCTTACAAACACAAGGTGCAGGGTTTGATTTTTCACACAGGATAATTGGCTAGGCTTAAAATGGTCCACAAGGGCAGTTAGCCTAGTACAAACCTATGTCATTATTGATCACTTCCATGATATTTCTTTCCAAGGCTTTCTATATGAGAATCTTGAGACTTATGGGTCTGTAGTTTCCAGGGTCTATAGATGGCCCACCTTTGTGAAGAGGGATAACTGTTGCTCTTCTCTGTTCATTAGGTATCTAGGTTTTTAGGAGGCTACAATTAAATAGTGATTCAAGAGAGCCTGGCAGGTTATGTTTCATGCTATTTAGAAGGCATCCTGGGATATTTTCTGGGCCCATCAATGCAGTGTTCTTGGTTTTAGAGAGTGCAAAAAGGACCTGTTCCTTAGTGATAGTAGGTGTAGTTATATTTGATAGCATTTCCTGAGGGGAGGTTGAGGTGGACAGAGGGGGGTAAAGTCAGAGCTGAATTTATCGGCCAGTAGGTTTGCTATATCTTCTGGCTCGATATTGGTGGTTCAATTAACAATGAGCTGTGCACATATGCAGACAAACACAAAGACACTCACACACACACACACACACACACACACACACACACACACACACACACACACATACACAATTGTGTGTTGCCTCTGAAGTTGCTGACATAGCTAAATAATGTCTTGTGGCTGTCCTTGGCATAGAAGGCAAAATCTACTTCAAATTTGGCTTTGTTATACTTTATTTTTTCCTCTGAGTTGTTTGTTTAGTTTGATGAGAGTGCTTTTATCCTGCTAGGTGCTACACCTCCTAATTTTTGCCACAATTGTCTTCTTTTGGTTATCAGAGTCAACTGATGTGATTCCACCAGAGTTGTGTTTTGAGTTAGTTCTGTACGTATTCCTGGTGGGTACAGCTGCTTCTATGCAGCTATTAACATACTTATATAGTGTTGCTGTGAACAGTTCCACATAGGTAGCAGAGTTATCAGGATTTATGAGGGATTGAAATTTGGCCAGGTTATCACTCAATTATAGGAAGTTTGCCTTAGAGCAGTTCCTGAACATTCCTGGGTTAGATGGGGTTCTGGGTTTTATTTTAACTTCAAAGCAGACAATTTTGAGGTCTGACATTACCAGAGAGGACGTTGTGCTAGGGAGTGTGCATCACTCTCTCATATTATTGAGGATCAGATCCACTATGTTTAAGCTCCTGGTTGGCATAGTGACAATCTGGTCCAGGAAGCTTGTGTTTACAAAATCCAGAAATATGTTTGCCTGCACATTTGGTGTCAAATATGATTCCCATTTAATTGTAGGGCAATTAAAGTTGCCCATAAATATGGCATTGGGTTGGATGGTGAGTGTTTTCAGTAAGCTTAAATGGTTTACTATCAAAATTGCGAACGGCACTACGTCGACTGTCATATACTCGAACATGGAAGGTCGTAATCGGTAATGTCGAAGACAAAATAATCAATCTAGGAATGGTTTAACATGGGTCGAGGTAGGTGTTCAGTATTATTCCGAACTACAAACATCTCCCCTACCTCGACCCATGTTAAAACCATTCCTAGACTGATTATTTTGTCTTTGACATTACCGATTACGACCTTCCATGTTCGAGTATATGACAGTCGACGTAGTGCCGTTCGCAATTTTGATAGTAAACTAGCTTAAATACATGTTATGGGTTTCCTGGGTCACAGAAGGGCACCTGTAGTTTGTAAGGAATTGGCACAGGATTTTGCCTATGGTGATTCTTACATGGAGAAGCTCAAGTGCATTGCCCTATTTGACTAGTCTTGAGATATATTTATTTCTGACGTCAATCAAGACATCTCCATCTTGAGCCCCTGTCTGTGTAGTAGCTGGTCAGAATGTGTGGAAGGCATTATAACCTTGCACTGCTGGTATGCTCTGCATGATTTTAAACCATGTGCCAGTGACTGTACAGATGTCAGGGTGTGGAAAGTTTGTATGGAATGGAGTTTCTTGTTTATACTCTTAGCACTGAGCCATGGCATCTTTAGATTTTCTTGATTTTGATTCTTTATATTGGAAGTACTTTCCGTTTGGCATTGCCTAAAAAAGGCATTATAGGGGAGGACAATGTTTCATCTAATATTCAAATGCCTAGTGGAGAGAAAGAAGTGCAGACCATCCCTGACACAGCAGCATGGTCTGTTGACCATCTCCTTCCTTGCTGAAAAATATTGTGTGCTCTTAGAATGACACCAGAAACTAAACTAATTATTAAAGTCAGTCATCTTCTGCTCATATTGTGGCATCATCCTTGGAGACGGTAAAATGCTATTCATTGCTAGGTTCATACCAGCTTGGGACACATACTCTGAGAGCTGCATGATGTCTCTCTCCATATAGTCTAGGGAGGTATGTCCCAGGTCATTTAGTCCCACATGAACTATGGCTGAGTCCTGCTAGTACTTGTGGTCCGATGACCTGAGTTTGTGTGTAATAATGTAGATCATGGACCGATAAACAAATGACTGTGACTTTCACCTTACTCATGTTTGTGAGAGTGACATCAGTGTCTCTCACAATGGAGTTTCCAATGACCAGAATTGTGGACTGTATGGTGACTTATGGGCTCAGAAGTAGAGGCTCCATAAGATCTGGCTGTATATGTTGAGGTGGGTGTTTTGAAAGAGTGCATTCAGGGCTGTTGATAGTGTTTGTTATGTGTACTTTGTCTAGGAGGTCTTTGGGATTTAGGAAGGTTACATTTAAGTGCATCATCATATGTGATCAATGTGTTTGCTTTGTACTATGGGTGATGGATGCAGTGTGTATACTGCTGACAACCTGACTGACATTTAGTGCTTTTATGTAAGAGCTTTACCTCTAGTCACATTGTGTAAATATGTCTTTCTCATACTTTAAGTTTGTTTGAGAATTAGTTGGTTGTCAGGAAACATGATGCAATTTATGCATTTCCTCAGGATGACAATATCCACCAAGCTGGTAAAAGAGATAGTGAGAAAGTTCATATCCACAGCAATAGATCCTTTTTTATTGATTAGATGGTTGTGATGAGAATATTAAAATAATGTCAGGAGTATATAGTTAACAACTCTGGTGGCTATGCTTGCCACTGCAAACTAGTTTCGCTTTGTGCAACTTGGTATTAGTGAAATCTCAAGGGTCCCCTCACAATAAAAATGTCAGCTCAAGGTACCTGCATCTATACAGGGTACTGCCAAATACTTTAGGGAAACTGTGCTGCTAAAGTAGACTCTGATGATTTATGGATGAAGTATTTAGTTTGAAGACAGGAGCTAATCAAACAGTACTTACTGAAAAAAAATAGCTTAGTCAAGAATGATGAAAGGTGGAGCTTTACCTGATTGGCTACTACCTGGTTGCTACTAGTGCTGATCTCACCATAGCTTCACTTTGCTGGGATACAATGCCACTTTGCTTCTTCTCTCAGCAGAAGCAAAACAGTAGCACCAATCACAAGATGAGAAACAGGCCACAGGCCCTTTGCTTGATCAACAGTCTTTTCCCCGATGATGCAGGGGTCTGTAGGCTTGTTGTGGCTTTTTCCTGGTAGATGACTTGAATTGCAACAACAGCTAGTTATAACTAAAGTCACAAGTACAGTCTTTGGAATTTCTATAGGCATTTATAGGTTCATAGGTAGGTACTAGGGTATCTGCCCGAAGGCATTTATAAGCCTAGCCAGAATGTATTGGCTTTCGCCACCCCCTTAGATTAGTTCCTTGTGCCTCTGTCCAGCAGAGCCATTGAAGTGATCCCTGGGGTAAACTTTCTGTTTCCCATCCACTCGTCAAGGTTTCTCTTGAAGAGGGTTAGCGAGGAGCTCTGCCTAATGTAGATTGGAATCTTGTTCCAGAGCATGGGAAGTCTCTGGGACAGGAATCTATCCCTCCAGCACGTCCTATTCATTGTTGTGGTGAGGTTTGGATCCATGGAGCGTGTGGCTCGAAGGGATATGGTTTTCTTTAGGTGGAGCATGTCCATCAATTCTGGGTAGGACATGGCCTTGTATGTCAGACAGAGATCAACTCCGAGTAGGTGGTATGCAACCGAGTACAGCTGGAGTTTCTTCAGTTGAGCTGCATAGGGAATCTGCTTGAGGCCAGTGATCCTCTTGGTGAGGTACTTCTGTGGTCTTTCCAGTTGTTGCAGGTGTCTTGTAACGTGCATCCCAAATGAGCCATTGTACTCTATGTTGGGTCTGTTGAGTGATGTGTAGTGGGGCACAATTACCTCTTTCAATCGGGATGCAAACCCTTTTGTGATTAGGTGGGCCAAATAGAAGGATTTTCTAACCACTTTGGCAATGTGTTTATTAAAGGAGAAGTTACTATTTATTTTGGTACCCAGATCCCTTATTACATCTTCTGTATTTAGGGGGCTACCACCTATGTGGTAGTTTGTGGGTACTTTGTTTCTTCCAAAGGAGATGACTATGCACTTTTTGGCATTTAGCTTGAGGCCATGGTTTTGACACCGGGTATTTGTCTCAGTGAAACCATTTTGGAGGATGTCTGTGTCAGCCGGAGAGTCAATTATAGCCCCTAGTTTGCAGTCATCTGTGAACTTGGTCAGCCATAGTCTTCCTGTGCTTGCCTGTAACTCTGAGAAGTATATGCCGAACAGGAGGAGTCCTAGGACTGAGATAGTGGGGAATGCCACTTGTAACTGGTTTAGAGTCAGACCTAGCTCCTGCAACTCTTACCATGTGGGTTCTGTCCATAAGCCAGTTGGCAACCCATTTCGTGATGTAGGGGTTTATGTTCAGGTTGGTGAGCTTGTCTATAATACCTGAGTGGGGAATGGTGTCTAAGGCCTTTGTGAGGTCTAGGTAGGCTGTGTGGACCACCTTTACCTTGTCTGTAGCCTTGGTAACTGTCTCAAAGATGTCCACTAGGTTTAAGAGGTATGATCTGCCCTTAACAAAGCTGAACTGGGTAGGGTCTAGTGTTTGGAGGTTCCCAATGTCTCTGTTAATCAGATCCATGATAATGCTCTCCATACCTTTGCAGACCAAGCTAGTCAGGCTTATAGGGCGATAGTTCCCATGGTCCATTGTGGCTACACCTTTGTGGGGCAGAATAACTGTTGCTGTGCACCACTCTGTGGGCACGTAGCCTATGGATAGGCTGAGTTTAAACAGTGTGTTTAGGTGAGGGGTTAGTTCATCTTTGAGCTCATGTAGGACGCAGCCTGGGACACCATCCGGTCCCTTTGATGCTGTGTTTTTGGCTTTGGAGAGGGCTGTTTAAACCTGAGTGTCTGATTTCAGGGGCACTACATTCTTCTGGTATAGTTATGGGCCCTTTTGGGGGTGAGAGGGGGGTGAAGTTTGCACTGAACCCATCTGCCAAGATGTTGGCTATATCGTTCGGTTCAGTGTATTTTGTGCCATTCTGCACTAACACTGAGCAGATCTGAGAATTGCCACTTAGATTCTTGACATAGCTAAAGAATGCCTTGTGGTTATCTTTGGAGTACATGGCAATTTTTCTTTCGAAGCTAGCCTTGGATGATTTTATGAGGCAATATAGTTTCTTGCTGGTACTGATCAGGGATCTCTTCCCTTCTTGGGATTTCACTCTTTTCTTTTCTGTACTAGTTTCCTCCTAAGCTAGGCTTATAAATGCCCTTGGGCAGATAGCCTAGTATGAACCTATGAACCTTCTATTGTATAGCTTGTTTATGGTAGGGGCCCACCAGACTGGTTTCCTTTTCATGGAGGAGTGAGTCTTGGTTTTGTTTGGGATAGCATGATCCATGCATTCTTGTAAGTGCCCGTAGAGTGCATTAGTAAAGGATTTTGCAGCTTGGACAGCATATCCTTTAGCATGGGGGCTTTAAAACTTCCCACCTCAGTCTTAAGTAACGTGAAGTTTGCTTTTGAAAAGTTTTTCACGGTGGTTTCTTTGACCAGGGGTGGTGGCGGAATGTGGATATCCAGAGTGATTACGTTATGGTTGGATCTAACCAGCAAGGGGATGACCTCCAGTGTGGAACACTGGTCACCCATGTTGGTGATGACCAGGTCCAATATGTTGTCACCTCTGGTGGGGGTGTTGACCAGTTGATCCAGGGCATTTGAGTTTATAAATTCTAGGAAATGTTGGGCAAGGGAGTTTGTACTTGAGTAGTACTCCCAGTTAATGTTTGGGTAATTGAAATCACCCAATATCAGGGTGTTTGGTAGGACCTTTATGTTTCCAATGTTTCCAGGAATGCGGAGTGGGGGTCTTGGGACATGGTGGGTGTTCTGGAGCAAGCTATAATTTGAATAGCAGTTTTGCCCATTGTTAGTTGCACGTGGATGATCTCTGAAGCATCGTGCTGTACCACTAACCTGGAGGTGTGGGTATCTTTGATGAATATGGATACTCCCCCACCTTTTGTATTTCGGTCCGGGTTTTGTGGCCGAAATGTATGGTATGAGTTGTAGTCTGGTAGTGCTGGGATGCTCTCTGGAGCCTTAAACCAGGTTTCTGTTACTGCACATATATCGATTTTCTCCATACTGAGGAGTGCCTCGAGTGCATGCATTTTGAGGTTTAGACTTCTGGCATTGAGTAGCATTACCCACAGTTTTTTGTTACTTGTGCTATTTATGGCAGTGGGTTTGTTTTTTGAGCCTTGCCTAAAAAAGGCACTATGGGGGTGGCAAGAGCCTTGGCCAGTATTCAAAAGCCTAAGGGT